>NW_017307649.1:28943-61895 GCF_000935625.1 Nanorana parkeri
CCCCCGCACCATACAAGGCCACATGCCCTCGACATGGGGAGGTTGCTTTGCCGGGAGGGACCCCCTTGAAAAGCACTTGTCCCCATGCTGATGAGGACAAGGACCTCTTCCCCACAACCTTTTTTGCCGGCGTACATGTCTAGTCAGCACCAATTCAGAGATGATTTGAGGATCAACAGCTGAGTGATACACAAATAAGGTACGGTATTGTTAATAGTTAAGGTACTTAAAGGAGAACTATGAGATGAGTGATTTCCACTCACCTCATAGTTCTAATAAACTTTAGCTTTAAAACTACTGCATATAGGCAAAGCTATGCGATCACTGACCTCAAGCAGAATGCCCACAGTTATAATATTCCTCTACCAGTACTGGAAATATATTACAGATGTGTTCTAAGGGCATCTGTTACCCAAAGCAGCCAAAGAGTACAATATGCCACCAGCACACCAAGGATCTGTGTCCAAAATGTCTTTATTGTCATATATATATATTGTCAAAAGAATAGTTGTTGTCAGCTAGGTGCAATATAATTCAGTGCAGAGCTGTGATGTTTTAGTGAGGCTTCTACTGGCACAGAACTAGGTATAAATATGGAACAAGAAGTACATTTAGGGTTCAATCTTGGGGTATTATAGACTCTGGAAATTTGGAGTAATGTTTAAGTTTATACTTAAGGGTTAAGGTTTGGGTATTAGGTGGTAGGTTGTATTAACATTCATTGGGGAGGGTTAGGTTGAGTGTTAGGTATTAGGGTCAGATTAAGTGTTATGTCAGAATTTAAGAGTTAAAGGAGAATTACGAGGTGAGCGATTTCCACTCATCCTCATAGTTAGAGCCAACCTGTGACAAAGAAAGCTGTCACAGGTCAGCTCTATCAATCAGGCAGTGAGCAGAAACATGCAGCCAATCTGCTCACTTCCCGATCGTCTCCCTGCAGTGAGCGGTGACTGTCAGTCTCCATTCCCTGCAGGGATTCCCCTCCCTCCGATCCTCCATCACTGAGTAGGGGAACGGACAGGGGAGGGGGCGGGCACAGCGGGCTCTGCCTCTAGATAGGCAGAGCCAGCTGTCACTCAGGTAGCTGGGTGGATCTTGACAGTATTGTCTGGATCTGTCCCGGCTGCAGCGCTCTCAGTATATCGCGGACAATAGCCCGCTATATACTGAGCTTTGGGTCACGGGAGGAGGCTCGTATATGTCCTCCCATGATCCTAAAGAGAACTATGGGGAAAACCATTTACCCCATAGTTCTCTTTTAAGACACTTAGGACTCTAGGGGGTGAAGTTAAGTGTTAATGTGTGCTTTATTGTCAAGTTGGTATATATTGTTTTTCAGGCAATCTTCATATAAAATAGATTATAATTGAATGTCTGAAACTATAATTAGTTGAATTTTTGTTCCTGTTCTGTACTAAGCTGTTTATGAAAGTGTTACATAAAAAAATCATTAAGATTCTTCTATTACTTGAATTGTGGTTTTCATATTATTTGATAGATTATGGAGATAAGCTAAACACGGAGCTGGGTGAGAGGTACAAGCTGGATAAAGAAAACTACCCTTATTTCTACCTGTTTGTGGATGGCAACATTGATAATCCTATACCCTATACTGGAGTGGTTAAGGCGAGCGCCATCCAACATTGGTTGAAGACCCATGGGGTATACTTGGGGATGCCGGGCTGCCTTGAGGAATATGATATACTGGCAGGAGAATTCATCAAGTCATCCAGTATTGAAGAGAAAGGTGAACTACTAAAGAAGGGTCAGGCCTTGCTGCCAGATGTCGGAGAGGTGGAAAAAAAGTCTGCAGAGCAATATCTCAAGATAATGAGTAAAATCATTGATCAAGGAGAGGACTTTGCCAGCAGCGAGTTTGAGCGCATTACGAAACTGATTGAAAAGAACAAAATGAGTGAATCCAAGAAGGAAGATCTCCAGAAAAGACTTAACATTATTAGTAGCTTCCAGATCAAAAGCCGAGACAAGGAAGAGCTCTGATCACAGACTAACGTATTATGCTTCCATCCAAACAGTATTCTTTTAATGTTACCTGGCATTGTACAAATAACACTCGGAGACTATCAACACAGCACTCTGAGTGAAAGCTGTAAATGCTTCTATCTTAGTATTTGTCTAATTTACCACTGAGTTTTACCATAAAGTTATACATGTGTAAAACTATTGCATTTGTACTCAACATTTTCTTCTAAATCTGGTATCCATTAGTCATCTTGGGTTGGAATGTGTACACATCTCCCCGCCCAGCACTTAGCAACTTGTCACGCTCTGGCTGGCATCCCGTCCAGCTCCTGGCAACCAGTGACGTCACTGGTTACCAGAAGTTATGCGGGGCACCGGCCAGAGCGTCCCTGGTTGGTAAGAGCCAGGCGGGGAGATTTGTATGGGAGAGGGATGGGGATAGAGAAAAATTCAGCTATCTACATGGGTTGGCAAATCTTTGCTGATCCACGGAGCAGAACCCCCCCCCTTTTAAGTGGCACCATGGGCATGGGCCTGGAGGTTTTCCAGGTTGGTCATCCAGTAGATCATTAGGTTAAGATTATGATGAAAACCCTAAAGTTTACACTGTTATAACCAAGTCAGCAGTGCCAGTTCTTACAGTTCTTTTTTTTTAGAGGTTCATCATGACTCGCACTTGGCACAGGTTAGACTTCATCATTTACCATTTAAAACAATATCCCATCCAGAACTGAACTTTGCTTGATGGAGCAATCCTCTTGTTGATGGGTACCCTCGGTGTCTTGGCGAGCATGCAGAGTGTATTGTATATGAATTTTATGATTATTTGTATTACAGTATAACAGAGTTGACTGAAGCTTACAATAGTTTATACAGGTATACAAAATATGTCAGACACTCAAATCCTTCTGGCAAATTCCCTGAAGCCCCCATACACAAGAGGATTGGTTAATCTTTGCTTGTAAACAGCATTTTACATTTTCAAAAAGCTTTTTTACAGGTTCTCTTTAGTTCTAAGAGTGGAAGATTTCATTTCCATCCATTTGAATGCAAATGTAGCTTTAAAAATGTTTTTGAAGGCTTCAGCATATAACTTATAAAACCAATTCATGAAGTCATAATCTAATATGTAACTGTATGACACATGCCCAGTGTCTTTTGTACATAAACATACTTGGGGGGAATTTATCAAAACTGGAGCAGACAGAATCTGGAGCAGCTGTCCATAGCAACTAATCAGATTATGTTTTCAGTTTGTTCAGTTAAAGGAGAACTATGAGGTGAGTGCTTTTCACTCATCCTCATAGTTCTAGCCGACCTGTGACAACGAGACTGTCACAGGTCAGCTCAGTAGATCGGGAGGTGAGCGAACACATACCGGCGTTCGCTCACTTCTCGATCCTGTCACGGCTCTCTGCCGTGACAGGGGAGTGACTGGATTCCCATCTCCCCGCTCCGATCCTCAAGCGCTGACTGGCGGAATGGACGGGGGAGGGGGCGGGTACAGCTGGCTCTGCCTCTAGATAGGCAGAGCCCAGCTGTCACTCACTCAGCTAGACATAATTGTCAGGATCCGCTTCAGCTGCGGCGTCTCAGTAGCTGTACGAGCTGTAGCTCGCGGTATACTGAGCTTAGGGTGACGGGAGGACGCTAGTTTGTGTCCTCCCGTTACCCTAAGGCTGGGTTCACACCTAGGCATATTGTATATGCGCGTTTTTACCGCGATTCGCGGTAAAAAACACGCGCGACAAACGCCCGTTTCTGAGGGCTACTTGGCTGTATCCCAATGGAAACGCGAGACCAAAACGCCCCAAAGAAGTACATGTACTTCTTTGGGCGTAGGCCGTTTTGTATCGCGTTCGGACGGGCGGAAATACGGCAAGGTGTGAACCAGACCCATTGAATACAATGGGATTTCGATGTTTGAGCGTTTTGTAGAGCGTTCGTCGAGCGTTGAACACGCTACAAAACGTTCAGGTGTGAACAAGGCCTAAGGAGAACTATGGGGAAAAGCCCTAACCCCATAGTTCTCCTTTAAGCTTTGATAATGAAGTATAGAAGCTGATTGTTTGTCATGGACAATTGCTCCAGATTCTGCCAGCACCAGTTTTGATAACTTTCCCTCTCTGTCTTTATTTTTAATTTATTAGATAAAATTGTACTGATCACATTTCCATGCCAAAAACTTAGATTTCAGAAGTCATGGAAAAAATAATGCATTAAATTGTTAGATTGGATTTTTGTTACTTCCAAACCATATGCTAGTTCTGGGGAATTGTCATTAGTGATGCTGATATATGTGCACCCTAGACATTGCAGTAACATCCCCAGTGCATTCGGATTTGGACGAACCTTGAAATCCACGGAATTCAGTTGATTCGGTGGCTCGTCCGAATCAGAAGTAACAAATGTATTATATGCCCGAATACACTAAAACTATATTCGTGCTTACATAAATTTGTTTGCAGAACGCTGCCATCTTTGAGTATATATCTTGGTATACACCAAGATGGCGGTGCCCGAACATACTGGCATCTCCATCTTGGTGTATACCAAGATACACTCAAAGATGGCGGCGTGCAGGCGTAGAATGCGCCGGGGTCCAACATGGCTGCTGCTCATTCTGCATTTTCATTGTGACGTCACACGCTGAACGAGCGATGGCCATAGTGGCTGCCATCTTTCAGTATACAGTTGTGTGAAAAAGTGTTGGCCCCCTTCCTGATTTTTCATTGTTTTGCACGTTTGTCACACTTGTTTGTTTGAATGTTTCAGATCATCAAACAAATTTAAATATTAGTCAAAGATAACACAAGTAAACACAAAATGCAGTTTTTTAAAGGAAGGTTTTTGTTATTAAGGGAAAACAAGATCCAAACCCACATGGCCCTGTGTGAAAAAGTGTTTGCCCCCTAAACCTAAAAACTGGTTGGGCCACCTTTAGCAGCAAGAACTGCAATCAAGCGTTTGCGATAACTTGCAATGAGTCTGTTACAGCGCTGTGCAGGAATTTTGGTCCACTCATCTTTGCAGTTGTACTGTAATTGTTGTAATTCAGCCACATCGGAAGGTTTTCGAGCATGAACCGCCTTTTTAAGGTCATGCCACAGCATCTCAATAGGATTCAGGTCAGGACTTTGACTAGGCCCTCCAAAGTCATTTTGTTTTTCTTCAGCCATTCAGAGGTGGACTTGCTGGTGTGTTTTGGATCATTGTCCTGCTGCAGAACCCAAGTTCACTTCAGCTTGAGGTCACGAACAGATGGCCACACATTATCCTTCAGGATTTTTTGGTAGACAGCAGAATTCATGGTTCCATTTATCACAGCAAGTCTTCCAGGTCCTGAAGCAACAAAACAGCCCCAGACCATCACACTACCACCACCATATTTTACTGTTGGTATGATGTTCTTTTTCTGAAATGCGGTGTTACTCTTACGCCAGATGTAATGGGACACACACCTTCCAAAAAGTTCAACTTTGTCTCGTCAGTCCACAGAGTATTTTCCCAAAAGTCTTGGGGATCATCCAGATGTTTTCTGGCATAACGGAGACAAGATTTTATGTTATTTTTCCTCAGCAGCAGTTTTCGTCTTGGAACTCTGCCATGCAGGCCATTTTTGCCCAGTCTCTTTCTTATGGTGGAGTCATGAACATACTGACCTGAACTGAGGCAAGTCAGGTCTGCAGTTCTTTGGATGTTGTTGTAGGGTCTTTTGTGACCTCTTGAATGAGTCGTCGCTGTGCTCTTGGGGTAATTTTGGTTGGCCGCCCACTCCTGGGAAGGTTCACCACTGTTCCATGTTTTCGCCATTTGTGGATAATGGCTCTCACTGTGGTTCGCTGAAGTCCCAAAGCTTTAGAAATGGCTTTATAACCTTTTCCAGACTGATAGATCTCAATGACTTCCTTTCTCATTTGTTCCTGGATTTCTTTGGATCTCGGCATGATGTGTAGCTTTTGAGGATCTTTTGGTCTACTTCACTTTGTCAGTCAAGTCTTATTTAAGTGATTTCTTGATTGCGAACAGGTGTGGCAGTAATCAGGCCTGGGTGTGGCTAGAGAAATTGAACTGTGATAAACCAGAGTTAAGTTTTTAACAGGGAGGGGGCAAACACTTTTTCACACAGAGCCATGTGGGTTTGGATTTTGTTTTCCCTTAATAATAAAAACCTTCCTTTAAAAACTGCATGTTGTTTTTACTTGTGTTATCTTTGACTAACATTTACATTTTTTTGATGATCTGAATTATTAAAGTGTGCCAAACGTGCAAAACAATGAAAAATCAGGAAGGGGGCCAACACTTTTTCACACAACTGTATATCTTGGTATATACTAAGATACACGGAAAGAAGGTGGCGTGCAAGCAGAGATGCGCAGGCAGCCGACATGGCCGCCGCTCTTTTTGCATTTTCAGTGTGCGGTTTCAGATTTGGAGGTTCGTTGCCTCCAAATCTGAAACGGCAGAAACATTTATTTTCTTTGATGAAACAAATGGAAATGTTTTTTGTTTTCATTTGTTTAGTCAGAAAGCAATTTTTTTTGCCGTGCAAATGTCTAGTGCACTCCCTGCCATGACCCCCGGTTATACAGACCATTAATTTATATGCCAAAAATGATTGGTTAAGCAAATAATTGGTTATGGGTTTTTTTTGCACCACTTACTTTTCCCTTATACGGTTTTTTAAAAATAGTAAACAAGATTACTAAGATGAAACAAGATAGGATGAAGGATTCGTTACAGAATAACACTTTTGGTTGATAAATTGAACATTTCATAGATATCTGTATGTCAGACCAGAAAGAGGGACAACTGAGAAAGAGAGAGGGACTTGGTTCCAAATAAAGGACAGTTAGGAGGTAGGCTATGAATTGCTTTACATGAATAGACAAAGGTGGTATACTCACAGATCATGACACTGACAGCCAGGTAATATCAAGTGAAACACATCTTCTTTACCCCTCATTCACACAGGAATTGGCCCACGCGTACAGGTCCGTGCTGCGTGCAGGGCCGTACCAAGCAGCTCCCGGGAAGGACAGGTGCTGCGTGTGATTACTACGCAGCCCCCGTCCTTCTCTATCGGATTACGCGGCCGTATGCTCCCCTCCGCTCACCTCAAGTGCAGGTCCGTAGGGGTGCGCGTTTCCTCGCTCGGACGCAGACAGGATCCATCCTGTCAGCGTACGAGTACGCTCACCAACACGGACGTGCAGGGCGGGTGAGCGTACGGCCGTGTAGTCCCATAGAGAAGGACGGGGGCTGCGTAGTAATCACACGCAGCACCTGTCCTTCCCGGGAGCTGCTCAGTACGGCCCTGCACGCAGCACGGAGCTGTACGTGCGGGCCAAATCCTGTGTGAATGAGGGCTAAGGAAGAAAATGGAAAAAACACCTTTCAGAATACTAATATAAATCTCCTGGATGGGTGCACATATTGTATATGCTGGAAAAAATCCTTCTTGCTCTTTATCAATAACACTATTCAAACACCCTGTAGCACTGTTGCTGCTTGAGTTGTTAATCTGTTAATCTTGTCAATTCCAGAATGACCTGCGACCTTGCATTGAGAAATGTTTGTGAAAGACTAATCTGAAGTATTAAAACCTAAATTGGAGCATGTCAGCACCTACTGAGCTATAGAAATCTTCCTCTGTGAGTAGGATGTATCTCTTGCTCTGACCAGGATAAGAATGTGGAAGTTGTGCTGTGTGATATATGAATCTAATGATAAAAGGCAATGAAAAGTTATATGGCTTCTGGATAATAAAGTAGAAGATCTATACACTGGTGAGTTGGCTGTTAGGTTGCCTTGACACGGCCATGAAGGTCTGTGACCTTCTCAGTAACATTTATGTTTTCAATTTAGCAACTATCAGCAAACCACCATTCATCTATGAGACGAAAAGTGTTTTCAGCAGGTCCATGTCAGTGCAGATTTGCACATCTGTGGGCACACAATGCTCCAATGCATATACCAGTATAGCCCTATACTGTGCATAACTACGCTAACACATGCATCATAAAGATGAATGGAGATTCGCTAATAACTCAATCAATGCATGATTGTGAGTACAGGTCATGGATCTTCACAAACATGTAAAGCCTGAAGGTTTAAACCTATACCCACTTCATGATTGCTCTTATTTCCTGCACATGGATTAATGGCATTGCACACTGTCCTAGAAGGATGTGAGGAAATGCACATGAATGGGAATGTAAGTGTGAACTTCCACGTGCACTATACACTGCCTATGATCAGGCTGAAAGACGCTTGAATAAATTGATGTCAGCTGATGATCACCGTGCTTACAAGTTGACATGTGAGTATATTTACACATATATTCCTATCCAGGTTAGCAGCTGCAAAACAAGGAAAGATTCTCTGAAAATGAGGTGATAAACTGGGGTGTCCCCGTGGGAGCCAATCACTAAAAAGACACACATAGAAAAAACACTGTATCTTGGACCCCTTTTAAATTATTTCATTGAATGCCATCACTTGTAGTAATATTCAGCTCCACTGCTAATATTCATCCCGTTGGTATGGGTGCATAGAACAGCAATATACACTGAGTGGCCAGATTATTATGACCACCTGACGTTTGTAGGCAAATTAGCTATAATTTTGCGCTGAAGTTGCTAGAGGGCCAGACCATTATAAATAGGGA
Source organism: Nanorana parkeri (assembly GCF_000935625.1). Lineage (NCBI taxonomy): Eukaryota > Metazoa > Chordata > Amphibia > Anura > Dicroglossidae > Nanorana > Nanorana parkeri. Next base: position 37,597 of record NW_017307649.1, read on the forward strand.
AGCAGGTTGTTTACCACGACAGTAGAAGTGATTTTTTTCTGAAGATATGGGTAAACAACGCGATTTAACAGCCTTTGAACGTGGGATGATTGTTGGCGCTCGGAGCCATGGAGCGAGTATCAGCAAAACAGCAAGATTCGTTAAATGTTCAAGAGCAGCTGTTCTTAAAGTGTTTAAAGACTGGACTGTCAGCCGAAAATCTGGGTCTGAACGTGCGAAGTGTGGCCGTCAGCAACTAGTCAATGTTAGGGCAGAATGGAGAGTGGAAAGACTGGTACAAGACAACAGAAGGGCAACAGTGCATCAAATGACTGCAGATCTTAATCAGGGATCCTCTCAAATGATCTCTGAACGCACTGTTCGCCCTACACTGCAGCGTATGGGATATGGAAGCCGAAGGACTGTTTGAACACTTTTGCTGTCTGCAGTTAACAAGATGTGGTCCGATGAATCACATTTCCAGTTGCATCATGCAGATGGCAGAGTTAGAATTTGGCGGGAACAGCATGAAAGCATGCCACCACCGGCCCTGGGAATGGTCACAACTAGGCCTTATTTTAGGGGTAGGCCTTATATTTTAGCAATTCCCAAAAATAGTACTAGGTCTTATTTTCGGAATAGGTCTTATTTTTGGGGAAACAGGGTAGATACAAGGTTTCGTGGCAGAGATACATCAAAGGATTAAACAGAGTAGTTTATAAGGAGAGCCGAGTGTCAACATAGATACATCATCCCAGCCAGAGCCGTATCGTGCACACAGTTTAAGACAGAAGGGGGAAAGTAATCTTACTGTTTCCCTCAGGGAGGAACACCTTGTTCCGTACTTGGTATCTCACTTTGAACACCTGTCAGCGGTATATTTGTCAGAGCATAGCCGCTCCTCTTCATTGCAGGACGGCTCAGTTTTGAAAGTGTACACAAGGCTAATCTCCCGTCTCATGCACAAACTCTTTCCAAGTACATATAGTGTATATAGAAGAAATCACATCCATACACTCCAAGCCGGAGGGACATGGTTAGCAGTCCATAGTGGATAGATTCTCAAGCTTGATTTTAGCCATGGCAGTCTGTGTTCAAATGGGTCAATTCCTATCTATGCTTTATTTATTTTGTGTGATGTATTTTTTAAGCTCTGGAAATAATCACATAAGAGAAGTCTAGAGGGCTGCCTTTTGCCAATCATGACTAATTCTGCTCATGGCTGCAGTTTAAACGGCATGTAAGAGCATTTTGAAGGAGGATGTTTTTTACATTAGTTTTTATTAGGGCAGGTAATAATTAAAATTTTCGTGTTCGATTAATCGAAATTCTTTTAAATCGATTAATTTCGATTAATTATAACACAACTACAGATCCAACTACATTGGCCTATACACATACAGCACAGCAATGAAGTAATAAAATGAACTAGGATCACACTAATCCAGCACGTTATTAATCTCACGTGCCCCACTCAATATGGCCGCCTTGCCTTGGCTGGCGCTTGTGCAGAAAGTTTCTTGGGCAAACTCACCGGCCCAAGTGGCTCCGTCGGCTAATGAAGGGGGGGAGCTGGAGCCACTTGGGGAAGGGGGAGGAGTCACGGACATCGACGTCACCGAACTCCTCCCCCTTCCCTTCGTTAGCGGACGGAGACAGAGCCACTTGGGGAAGGCGGGAGGAGTCCGGTGACGCCAATGTCCGTGGCGTCACCGGATCGCCGATGGGACTCCCGGAAGCCGGCCGGGGGGGTGAGTGTTTTCATTAGCGATAAAAATAATTTTAACTGATCAAAAAGTTTAACGATTAATCGACAAATTAATCTTTAATTTCCACACCGCTAGTTTTTATACTCTTTGTTTACCTCAATGTATCAGCTATAGCATGCATTTACAACAGTGAGCACCAGTTTACATAATCAGGTAATTGTTTACACCTCTTAACGTGTTTCCCAATAAATAAACTTAAGGAAAACAAATTTGCTTCCTCACACACTCCAGATAAATGCCTTGTATGTAAAAGTATTACAACTCAAACTCAAAAACTTTCATTCAAACATGCTCCTCAGCCAATTTGTGTGCATAAAATGCCTTTGCAAATTAAGTTATTACGTGGTACTGTGCTGTACATAGTCTGTGCACAAGGCAGAGCTATGGGAGGGACCCAGAAGGCCCCACTCACTACAGGCTGCTTACAGAAAACTAAAGGAGGGGGGTGGAGACAAGACCAGTCACCCTGCACAAGGACAGAGGTCAGCAGTGACTGGCCCTTATAAGTTTCACACCGGATTACTCACAGATCTGGAAGAAAAGAACAAAGCACACCAAGGTTACGCGTGTCTTGTATTTAGACAATATTTGCTTATCCTGGAGTTCAGCTTTAAGCTGTTAACTGTGTGAATGGGACCATTCAATAACATTATTCTTATTTTTTTGCACATTGCACATTAATACATACCTCACAACTTTCTGAAATATGAAAGAGGGACACATTATAGTTCAAGGTAAAAAGGCAAAGGACCCCCCCCCCCCCTTTACAGTATTGTACACTATTTTTCCTTTATGCTGGCTTTCAAACTCCAGCCCTCCAGCTGTTGTGGAACTACAAATCTCATGAGGCATTTCAGGTATTTCTCACAGCCACGACTTCCAGAGACAGATACATGATGGCATTTGTAGTTTCACCACAGCTGGAAGGCTGGAGTTTGCCCACCCCTGATTTTGAGCCTGGGTGGAAGGCTTAGTGTGGTAAAGCCCTTTTGATAATGCATACATTTTATAGAGGTCCATACATTAGACCAAAAAGTAGGACAACTGATGAGAAAAAAGGGACGCCCCGGTGGTCCACCGATGCCCCTGGGCTGACCTATGAGGCAGGTTGGCGGGGGCTGGCCCACCCCCCAGGCGATGGTCCTGGCCTATACTACATATGCACCTTGTGGATTATACGCAGATGCATGCACGCTGAGATGCAACCTCGACCAGCACCTATACCTCTGGGTCTCCGGGAGAGAGCACCCCCTCATGCGTGCATGCTCCAATGAACCTTAAGGTGGCCATACACTTTACAACCATCGCAAGACCTTAGTCTTGCGATGGTTGTAAAGTAATTTAAAAAACCTACGATCTGCCCATCTTGGACATGCAGATCGTACTCTCGATCATCGCAAGCACCGGCCCGTTCGGCATTTGTCTCCCGAGCACCGTTCAAACCAGCCGAAAATCGTATGATTTTCGGCTGGTTTTCTAGCGTGCTCCTTAGACAAAAGACGTGCGACCGTACAGTAGAAACGGTCGCACGTCTTCGTTCACACTGCTCGATTCTCGTACGATCGCGGGATTTCCCGTGATTCTCGTACGAGAATCGAGCAGTGTATGGGCACCTTTACAGGGATTTTATTGTTTGATTGTACCCTATATGCTGACTCCCTGTCTATGTCATGTCTTAAATGTCCTTCCAGTGCCCGGACCTGCGAGTCTTTCGGTTTTAACAAATTTTGAAGACTTGAAATAAAGAATTTATTTAAAAAAAAAAAGAAGAAAAGAGGGACGGAGGGATTAGGTTCCAAAAGAGATACAATCCCTCCAAATATTAAATCAGCTGCATGCTGCTAGTGTGAATTAGTCCAAAGGTTACAGGTGATAACAAAGAACTACATATGAGGGACATTGTTGTGCCATATATTGTGCCGATACACAATGCATGGAAGCAAAAGTGGGAATGGGACCTAGAGCTGTTTGAAGTTAAAGTTTATGTAAAGCCAAAACCTTTTTTCTTTTTTCTCTTTAGTTTTGGATAGTGTAGGCAAGGATTAGAACACCTATCTGCTTTTTTTTTCCAGCTGTGTCCCCACTACTGACATTTATCCTCAGTATTGATCCTGGTCACCGTTGTCTCTGTTACAGAAAGTGATGGGAAATCCAAAATATTTCAGTTGTCACAAGAAGGTGAGGGCAACTCTCTGTGACGGATGTAGAGTTCTATATTTTTCTAACATGCTGGCATCTTGCGGGTCTATATTCAGGAAGGTAAAACAAATTCAAGATTTTACAGTCAGTCAGAGACCATTACAATTTATTTTTCTGTTGTAAATGCTTAGCAGATGGTTTGATGGAGAACGGATAAATTTTTTTGTAGAAATGCACCGCATTAAGGGTTCCAGATCTTTATCAGTGACCTTAAAAGCTGTTGAAGAAGCAATAGCCGAGCATTGCACACAAGGTATGTGACTGAGGGAATGATTCTCAGACAATAACCTGAGGCCAAATAACTAAATCTTCAAATATAAGATTCCACTGCAATAACAGACATTACATTTCTTTCAGATGTGAAGAAACGTTGACTGGTTCTAAGGCATTTTCCTCCAGCCAACATTTGAAAGCAGCAAAGCATGAGAATGTGAAATATTTGGTCTGGTCACATTAATAGATATTACTGTTTTATATATAATATTTCAGAAAAAAACACAGCACACAGATCATGTCATTCTGGCACTGGGGCTCACCCCCAAGTCATCATTATTACATGGAAGCAGGGGATGCATGATCTGCATAATGTGATGAGGAACCTATAACACACCAAAAAAGTTTGTTTTCCTGGGTATTTTGTTTGAGAGACATTTCAGTTATTGGTTAGATGGGAGATGTTTCCAATAACTTTGGAATCTGGCTTTAGACCTTCATCTACAGTGCACCTGCCATCCAGAAGTCCTCTGAGCCTCCAAGTCTTTGATCTGATAATCTGGCTAGTTGGTGCTGGATGTCTGCTCACCACTAACCAACTTAATCCTGGATGATCCTTAGTAGCCACAAAATTGATTATGAAGAAGTTATTGTATGAAGAAGTTATTGTAAGATCACATCAAAGGCCAAGGTGCCCCTAAATTTCATCCCTGAAAATTAGTAGGTAATCCCATTTTTATTGTTTCAAGTGGCACAATTAGAGTCAGATGGTTTAATTTAAGGAAGGTTCACACTAGATTATACATTGACATTCAGTGTAATATTTAAAAATAAGAATGATTGGAAAAAAATATATATTACAGCCACTATATTTAGATTGGTTTAGCATAATGCACAAATCAACTGTCGTTTCAACAATGTGATTCATATAATTTCAGCCACAGCAACAAGATTGGAGATGGAAAGAACCTCAGAATGTGGCTCATCAGCAGATCCATTTTGCTGCTCCCCAAGATTCTTCTGCCTTTACCATTGCACTGTCTTAATATTATCACCATAGGTCCCCTATACTCTACTTCAAAAGTAACAAACTCACATTTCTGCACAATCGATTTCTGAACATGGAAAACTGTAAGTTTGATGGTGTTATATACATTATCAAAGTATTTCTGAACATTTGATGCTTCCAGTTGGCAAGATAAGTTAGGTTATGTATGCAGGAGGATTCTTTCTGACCATGAGCATTGATGACCTTAAGAGCAGAGGCGGCTCTTTGTGAGGCCTTAGGTGAAATGGGAGGCTCACACTTACACCCACTGCCACCCTCAGCTCCGCCACAGTCCATACACTGCCACCCTCAGCCCTGCCACACTCCATACACTTTTACCCTCAGCTCCATCACACTTTCACCCTCAGCTCCATATTCCGTGCACTGCCGCCCTCAGCTCCACCACACTCCATACACTGCCACCCTCAGCTCCACCACACTCCATACACTGCCACCCTCAGCTCGACCACACTCCATATCCTGCCACCCTCAGCTCCACCACATTCCATACACTGCCACCCTCAGCTCCGTCTAATTCCATACACTGCCACTCTTAGCTCCACCACATTCTGTACACTGCCACCCTTGGTTGCACTCCCATCCCCGCTAAATTGCCACCCTTAACTCCGCCGCTATATCCTGTACATTGTCACCCCTATCTCTGCCCCTGTTCCCCATACACTGCCACCTTTAGCTCCATTCCAGTTCCCCGTACACAGTCACCCTTATCTCCGCCTCCATTCCCCGCACACTGCCACCCTTAGCTCCGCCCTCACTGTATCACGCATAGTACACTCTGGTACTTGCAGGGCTTCTCTATCATGGTCTTCTTGTACGTACGTGTACTCCATCCACAGCAATAACTTGCCCGCAGCACAACACAGGCCAGAGTGCACCACACTCACTTTGCTGCAAGTGACCTGCAGCTGATAGAAGTCCTTGCTCGGCGCTGGCACTTGTCCATCACACTCAAACAGGATCTTCAGGAACAGTGCCGCCATCTTGAGACGTTCAAGCAGTTGCCAGGGAAACCAAGGCAAATTACCCCTTGCATGAGGGATCCCGTACTGCGTTCTGGACGGGGGGTTTATGGAGACTATTCTGCACTCTGGCGTGGCCCTGTGAACTCCAGAATTAGAACGTAATGTTCGGCTGCCACAGCTCCTGGTATTCCTTCACAGCAGCCGAAATAAGAAAAATGGTCCCCTCACTCCTGTCAGTTCAGCAGGGGGCCCGGGGACAGAGTAGAGTTTAACATAAATCGCTGGAGTGAGTGCCTGGAAACTGCTGTAGCCTGTAATAGAGCCTCCTCCCTGTGCCTGGGGCCACCTGCTGCCCACGCGAGCCTGCTCTACCCCACCCCCAGAGGCCACGAGGCGCATGAGTGCAAGGCCTTAGATGGCTGCATAAGATGGCCTAATTAAAGAGTTGCCTCTGCTTGAGAGGGCGATTTCTTATGGTAATAGCTGTTCCTTTTGAGGTAGTGGACACAAGGGCAAATTGCCCTTTTTACATTATAAACTAAATCTTCATATATATATATATATACCCTGTTTCCCCGAAAATAAGACACTGTCTTATATTGTTTTTGGCTCAAAAAAACACACTAGGTCTTATTTTCGGGGTAGGTCTTTTTTTTTTTTTAATGTTTAACAATCCAAAGTTAATGCAAGTCCAAATGAAATGATCCAAAATGGCGAAGCACGCTTTCACTATCGATTCCTCAGCGGTGCCGGCGCTACAGAGGAAACATCGGCTTATGCGGCTCTGCTCCCTGCGCTGCTGCCTCGCTTCCTCTAGCGCCGGCACCGCTGAGGAATCGATAGTGAAAGCGTGCTTCGCCATTTTGGATCATTTCATTTGGACTTGCATTAACTTTGGATTGTTAAACATTAAAAAAAAAAAAAGACCTACCCCGAAAATAAGACCTAGTGTGTTTTTTTGAGCCAAAAACAATATAAGACAGTGTCTTATTTTCGGGGAAACACGGTATATATAAAAAAAAGTAATGGTGGAAGATAGAGATTTGTAGATTTTTCTGATTAATTGATTATGGGATTTGCATTTTATTACTCATGAAGCAGAATGTTTTGTATTGGTTAAGGTAACAGTGGCTGTTGAGGTAGCATGATTTATTTTAGCACTGCACTTGTTATGGAACTTCAAATTGACTTTAAGTGGTGGAACACCATCTGTGGAATGTGTGGTTGCATTCATAAGCCTTTTAAGTACCATTAAAAAGGTAGCAGTTAAATAACAGCAGTTAAATAACAGAACATAATATATGGTCTATACGGTATGTTTGCATTTAGAGTTTATTGCCTTCATAAATGCAGTAATTTATGACTGAGTGCCTAAGGGCAACTTACTGGCTTTTTAAAACTGATAATATTGCATCAAAGAAAACAACAAATTGGTAACCACTCATTCATGTACAGGGGGTCCCCCCTCAGGCAACCACCCTCCCGATATCAAGGACATCGTTACTTCCTAAACATATAAAAAGAGATTCAGGTCGTACAGAAAAACTTTGCAGATAAATAAAAAAAATCATTTTAACGTTAACCTACCTGAATTTTAACAACATACAGAAATAAAAAGCAGGCAGCTGGATGTGCTATACAATCCTATCAACATCTTTAAGAGTACCAGGAAAACTAGGAGGCTTCTACAGTGCTGTTCGCAGGAGTTTCAAAAAGCAATTTATGAGACTCGCCCAAATCAATCCCATTTGCAAGTGTGAATGGGGTAGATTTAAGTAAGATATCTTTTTTTTTTCACTTCTGCAATACCCAACGATTTTATTAAATACACACAAAATTCTCCCTTTCTTAAAAGGAGAACTATGAGACGAGTGATTTCCACTCACCTCATAGTTCTAGCCGACCTGTGACAATGAGACTGTCACAGGTCGGCTCAGTAGATCGGGAGGTGAGCGAACAGATACCAGGTCCGCTCACCTCTCGATCCTGTCACGGCTCTCTGCCGTGACAGGGGGAGGGCTGAATTCCCCTCTCCGCCAGCGCTGACTGGGGGAACGGATGGGGGAGGGTACAGCTGGCTCTGCCTCTAGATAGGCAGAGCCAGCTGTCACTCACGCAGCTGGGCGGATCCAGTCATCTAAGTCGGGAACCGCTCCGGCGTCTCAGTACGTCTGCAACGGGAGGACGCTAGTTTGTGTCCTCCCGTTACCCTAAGGAGAACTATGGGGGAAAACACTGACCCCAAAGTTCTCCTTTAACAAATGACACCACAAAGCTACTAATTCACTCTCATCATCATTTCACCTCAACAATTGCAACTTTCATCTTGTTGGCCTACCATTACACAGGCTTTTCCCACTAAGTTAGTGGGGATAGAGTTGCTAGATTCTACCAAAAGCCTGGTCCCGATTGGCAACACGTCAGTCCTGTCTGACAAAAAGGTATGAAAACTGGACCAGGTAGTTGCTGCAGATTTGATCTGAGGTAGCACCCGCTTGTTTAGCTCATAAAGAGGCCAAGAAAATTGCTGGATTTCCTCCAAGCACTCGTTTTGTTCAAGTATTCCAAGACATCATCTGATGTCTATGCCTTGCCACTCTACCTTTTTGCTTGGCTAGTTAGGACATAATGGCGGAATAATCAGGTCTTACGTTCTGTGAAAAGTGGAAGCCACTTTACGTAGAAAAGCTGAATCTGGCTTAAGGATGATTTTATCTGAAAGAATAGTACAGTAAGAATCTGCCATGGAGAAAGCGTGAATCTCACACTTCAGGTTGAAACTAGAGCCAACAACATGGCCGTTTTCAAGGTAAGTGACCTAAGAAAACTTTCCTTTATAGGTTCAAATGGAGGTTTAAGAAAACCCTTAAGGACTACTGCCTGGTCCCAGTTTTGACAACTTAAGGAAAAATAAATGTTGCGATGCTCCTGTCAGGCTAGAGGAAACAAACTAAAGTGGGGTTGCACTGATCTCTTTATTTAATGTGGATGATGCGTTTCCTGTGGTAGTTGGGCAGGATCATCTCTCATTGGCTGTCCTCCAAGATGATTGGTGAAAAAACCCACCAGTAGCGTTAGACATCCAACGAGGAAAAGGTAGAATATGTACACTGAACCTCGGCTTCTCTTACTTCGGACAAGCATACCCCCAAAGGGGTTTCTAGGGGACAGGATTACACCAGTGCGGCAATGCCACTGCGCTGCACATGTATAGAACCCTGGGACTAACCCAACACGCTGCACTACATGCTAACGTGGGGGCCTACCATTACAGGGCCAGTGCACAAAGCTTAATTACAGGCTGGCCTCACTTCAGTCCTGTGTGGACCAGGTACAGTCCCTGAAGCTATTGCCATGGGGCACAGATCTGGAAGTTGAGAGGTTGCTGCTATGGCCATAGGAAAACGATTGAAGAAAGGTAGAGGAAAAAAAAAAAAAGGTAAAAACTACTGATCTCTCTCAGCAGAGAAGAGACTTCATCACCTAAGAAAACTAGCAAAAAAAACGGAGGATTTCCTGTTGGATGGGTTCTGCGAGGTCCTCACAGCTCTGGCAAGTGTCCAATCACCTTACACCACCTGCACATTACCCAGTTGTCTATGAATAGTAATCAGATTTTTATTTTTCTCAGTTCCTCTCTGGTGAAACCATTCCCAGCAGGAAAGGAAGTGAGGAAAAATCTCTCTAACAGAGCCTCAGATAGTAAACAGTAAAATCCTGTCAGATTCTAATCCTGATCAAAAACTAAAAATAAAGTTTTAGGTTTGAAACACTTTAAATGAAATAAGCCAAATTAATAAACTTTGTATTAATGTGTATTTTAGCAATTTGCTAAAATAGACATTTGAACTACATACAAGCTTACAGTTTTACCTGCCAAATAATTTGCACTTTTATGCAGCAATCTTGTGGTTTACATGCCTCAGTGTTACTTCCTGGCTCCGATTTAGTACTTTCTGGATCACCTCCTGTTCTCATAGGGGATGATGCCGATGTATTATCCAGTGAGCTGGCTTTAGGCAGAAGTTGCATTGCTGAATCAGGTAATAAGTGTGTCATTTGTCGGCTGCGCAGTGTGATAGAAGTTTGCAAATCACAATACCAGGTGAACAGAAAATACAGAACTCTTTCAGCAAGTAAGACCGTAAACATGCATTTCAGTTGCGTATATAGGTGTTTGCCTGGAGTTGTGCTTTAACATTTTAGAAATATAAGGAATGACTTGTGCTATTTATAAATGCATGTTTTTCCACAACTGGTATATACAAAGCAGGCTTCCAGCTGTACTAAAATGCAATGTACTCATACATTCGTACATCACAAAAAGGCAAACATACACACTGCTTATTACGTAGTGATTTATTTTAAAAATACTCTCATCAACCACCTAGCATCACTAACAAAACGTGTCTGTAATATATGACAATGCCCTGACTGTCAGGGTCTCAGAAATCTTATATTTAGCTTTTAAAATTGTCAGAGCAAGTAGATTTGTGAAAATCTCACATTCACCTGGCAAGCCAAGTTCAACTGTTTTCCTTCCATGCTGGCTTGTTCTTTTGCATGTATGGCCAAGGCTAGCCAACTAATTACATGTGTATCTGACTGTATGCATATATGTATGTACATCATTATATACTATACAAATATACATACATCTATATTTATATAAATATACACCAGTACTCGGTGACATGGCTGCATAAATAAGCATACAAAATGGTGTCGCTTTTTAGCAAAATGGAACCATTTACTAATGATTTTTTTTTCTGCAGTAGAAAGCAAAGTAACAGCATCTGGTTAACTTAAAAATGTTCGAGTTCAGAAACTGGTCTCTTGCTTAGACTGGTAGTGTAACCAAGCAGCATTACGCTTTTTGTTCCTTTATAATATTGTTTTCACAGCCACATTTGTCTAATAATGCAGTGCAAGTTACAGTGGCTAGCTGTTAACTATGGTGGGCTAAAAATAGGTCTGATCTGACATTCCAGCCACAGCACTACTCGTCTCAGTTCAGAGTCAGCCATGATAGGATAAAGGTGCCCATACACCTTACGATTATCGGACTAAACTTTTCGTCCGATGATCGAACCGTCGTACGATTTTCGTACGACGGCCCAATCCTGCCCCGATTATCGCAAGGTTCAATCAGCGGTAGTTAGAAAAAAACACCTGGACGACTTGCGGTAATTGACCGCAATTATTTTCGTTTGCGCATGCGCAGTGTTAATCGTACGACTTTTGACGGACGGAAACGCCACCAACCATGCGAACATCGTACGATCAACCAAAGTTTTCAAACATGCTTGACCATCAAAAGTCGTACGATTGTACAGTACTATCGGTCGGGCACTCTATTCACACGTTACGATTGTCGTACGAAAAGTCGATCGGATACGATTATCGTAAGGTGTATGGGCACCTTTAGACTGCATCCACCACATCACTGATCCGGGCATCAGCTTAGAAACCAACCATCCAATTCTCTGTTATCTTCAAACATATTTCAGTTTCTATAAATTAAAACAGCTGCTAGGAGGAGGAGAGGGCAGATCAGAGGGCAAACTGCAAATCTAATAGGGCAGAAGAAAAACATAGCAGTAGAATAAAAGATAAATGCATTTCCTAATGAGCCAAAACAAAAACATAAATAAAATTCACCTAAATGGCAAGGAAAAAGAAAAGCTGCTGGTTGTAAGCCAATTTCTATTGCTGCGGGTACAGAGTTTCCAAGGTTGCATGAAGGTCAAAAAAAAGGCATGAAAACATTGCTGCTGCAAGTTCATGGACGTGTATAAAAAGTGGTCTATTGCAGGCTGCGGCTCCTGCTTTTAGTTTATGTACAATAATTTAAATCAGCGGTATAAATTCCATTCTCAACACCTTTGAAAAAAACAGAGGAGGAAAAAAAAAAAAAAAAAAAAAAAAAAAAAAAAAAGAGAAAAATCAGTTTTTAAGTCATTCATGCATCCTCTTGGGAAGTTCTGGATTAAGATGTCTGCCAGGAGCCCATCAACGTAGCTGTAGCCATACAGTTCCTATTCACATTCTAGAGTTTGAGTTTCTTAATGGTTTCAAATTTTTTCCTCATGAGGTCCCCAACCTCTTGCAAAGAGTGCAGGTAGCTGTTCTGAACCTTGTCAATAGACAGTTTTGTAAACTTCTTTTCTTCCTGAAAAACAAAGATCTTAATGTAAGTCAGAAGCAATAGGACACAAAAAGCAGCAGACTACAGTAGGTCAAACACCCATGATCTGATATGGGTAGTCCATTCTTTTCAATATTCGAGAAATTTCAAATTTGACCTAAAACCTACACAAAACACATGGATTGTGCTCTCCTCTTCTAACTATACACTGATCAGACATAACATTATGACAACCGAGAGGTGAAGTGAATACTATTGATTTTTGTGTTATAATGGCCCCTGGAAGTGGGTGGGATAGATTAGGCAAGTGAACATTTTGTCCCAGAAGTTGTTAACATAAGGCGCAGGTCAGAAGATACATAGAAGAATAGCTGCGAGACATGATTATACAGGCGGCTAATTTTGAAGTGACTTCTAAACTTCCTGTTAATTAACTTGTTTTCACCCAACATGCTAGAGTTAGTGAGTTCACGACATGTCATTCACAAAGAACAGGTGTGAGGAATGCAACACCCGTCAGCTGGAATAAAGACCTTGTTTTACACCTTGAGTTGCTAATTGAAGCAAATCTGCCCAAGGGGAAGAAAAAACAAACAAAAAACTAACCTCACTGAGTGTTACATTTTCTAGGGAGAGATCTTCAAGTTTCAGTGCAACCAAAGAGGCCTCCAACTCCTTTATGTAGTCATTCATGTCTGTTAGCAACGTTTGCAGACCAATGATGTAGTACTGGAAACCAGTGAACACAGGAGGCTGGAATAGAAAGAGTTAAAAAAAAGACACAGATCTATATATTGTGATACCTAGAACTGACTTATCAAAATGACCAACCTGAACGCTGCAACCCAAATAAACGTACCTACTCTTGAGGTTAACGGTACTACATGTGTTTTATTTGTTGTTTGTACCCATACCACCCAAAATGAATAGTGCATATTTTGCCATTTCTTACCCTAAATAAAATACACTGACAGTACTACAGATACTTACACTAAATAAAGTTGTTTTCTTTAATTGCTTCCTAAAAACACTGAAACTGACCCCAACAGTAAAACTGACACTAAAAGGCCCCAATCTATTTTATTATTTAACACATACTTTTTTCTTATTCTTCTGCTCTAGCCAGAAGAAAAAGGATCCACCGCACCTCTCTCCTCACAGACATTACAAAATATCTTTGACAATGTCATACATTAAGAAAGTGCCCTTGCTTTAATTCCAATTTGGAGAGCCTAGTGGTATTTGGGACCTCGAACACTTACTGTTTGTTTTTATTTTTATACATTTTTCAGAATGACTTGTGTACTAGACCCATCTTTACTTACCATAGTACTACTTTCCTTTTTCTTTTTTTTCTTCTTCTGAAGATTTGACTTGAACGGCCTAAGAACAGCAGCAAAATATCCCGATACCCAGAGAACAATAGATATAGCCTGCAGAGGAGAAAAATGAAACCGTAAAATCAATGCATCATTCTGAAACCACAAACCTTTCCACAAAGCGCTCCAGAAACAAGGATCAAAAGAAAAAAAAAAGTTGAGTAGAGATGGAAAAGATAACATTTTACCATAAAAGCTATGTGCTGCTGTCAAAACATTTCTTCACATAGGGGAAAAAAAAGTGTATGCACGAGGTGGTAAGGACACATCAGGGTGATTGATAAATTACACTGGGGAACATTTATTTTTTTAAATTTTCTGTTGTATGAGATTGTTCAACTGATTCTAAATTTATTTTTTCAACAAATGTGAAAAAATTTCAAATATGAAATCGGTTTTCCTCTACATGCAATTTGAAACTTGCCAATGCCATTCACGCAGCATTTCTGCCACTAGATCAGGCCTGGGCATTTTATGGCATGGACATGGACCAATCGCAGACCTGCACTCATTTATGGTTGGCCAACAGTGGATGCACTGGCCTCCAAGGCTGGTGCATCCATTGCAAGACATAACCCAGCACAGGTTGACAATTGGTCCATGTCCAGACTACATTCCTCTTCAGTCATGGGTCCTCCGCCTCCTCTGCAGTCATTGGTTGCTAGTATTGCTGGGCGGCTGCCATGCGTTACAGTGCACTACTTTTTTCAACTGCAATGCACGGTATTGTGGGAAGTGCTTTTGGGGTGTCATTTAAAATGAATGACAACTCAATGCACCTACTGTACTGCAATGCACAGTAGGTGAGTTGCACGGTATCGTACATGTCATATGAAAAACTGGCACTGTTGTGGAGGTCTCTCCACAACAGCCCCACTTTCTCACGTGGCCCCTTGAAAAAATTAACTACCCACCCCAGCACTAGATAAAGCAGAGGAGAATAGGAAATTCCTATATACTGTATACTGGGCAGATAATTTATAAATCATCCTGCTAGAGAGTAATCTGATGGTTCCACTCCAAGCATTTTCCAATAGGTAAATTATCAGTGACAGGACTTTCTCATTGCACTTTAGAGTCTCATTGCAATTTAGGTCATGCATATAAAGTTAATTGTTTTATTGGACAAATTGTTGAGGAAAGATTTGTACGTTTTAGGTATTAAAAGCTTTAACTGGTCGGTTTGATCAATAATATTTTTTTTTCTTTTAAAAAAAGGAACAGTTGGCCAGCAAGGGAGATTCTTCCTTCCACTCTAAATTCTCTTGTTATGCCTGCAAGGCTGAACGAGAGAAATCCAAGCATGTATGGCTAGCCTTAGATTGCTACAAATAGTGACAAATGAATCGATCCACAAATCTGGTAAATACAATTTTATTTACCTAAATATATTCATGAAAACTTGGGAAAAGGATACCATCCTTTAAAGGACTTGATACTCCTGAGATGCCAATCGGTTCTTGATGAACCGGCCGAAATTCGCACAGTGGCCTTTCAGCCGGCATCCCTCGATTAGTTGATCGAAGGAGCCGATTGGAAAATCTTCAAACGATTCGGATATTCAGACAATAGCCGATGACCGCTGTTAGAATACAATAAAGACAGCGGGCGATTCATCGACCAACGCTCATAAGTGTTGATAGAGGAATCTGTTATGTTTCCTTCGTTCAGCCCGCAGGTATGGGCAGCTTTATAAAAAAGGACAAACCTCCACAAAGAAGGCCAAGTTCTCAATAACACGAGGTGAGGTCTTGCAGTGTCCTTCTCGGTAAAACAGAAGATCTCCTTTACACTGGCTGAAAAGATCTGACATAAAAAGTATGAGTTAGTATTTGTGAATGTACAGGCAACAGTAATATACTTTAAGCATTTAGCACGTACCTTTTAAATTGCCTAAAGAAGAGTTTAATCTGTTCCCAATTTTTTCTTGGATATCGCAACTATCATCTGGAAAGAGATGAAGTTTTAAAGAAAACCAAATCATATTTAAGGGCTGTAAGTGCAGCTTTTGAGTGGTTATAACGGTGTGTTGCAGGATTTCTTTCAATGCACGGTTTCACTGTTGTAAAGCACACCCAAACTCCTGCATGCAAGCGTTTGTTTGGGGGAACACTATCAAAGCACAGAACAAGCATTTGAATTTAACTTTTAAGATAAACCAAGATTACGATTTAACTGAAATTTTAAGAAGTGAATGAGTCCCAAGGTTTAGCCCAGGCTGCAGGTCACGTCTAGCAGAAAAAGGTGACAAGGCAGCTCTTGGGAAATCTTTGTACATTCTACTGTACTGAAAGCGACATTAAATGCAAAAAATGAGCCAATCATTTGGCTGCAAATGTAATGCTTTCCAAGAAAGATATTCCATGTCTTCTGAATAAGCATCTGCTCATTTCCAAGTCAGAGCATACTCCAATCCAAAGAATCAGGAATGGCAATGTTTTGCAGCCTAATTTGGCACTTTAGCAACAAATTAAGAGTGTGATCTGATCTGCATTCATAAGCCAGCACCTTAGTGCAGAGCTGTCCCAAAGCAGAAGATTTAGCAATGTTCTTTAAAAGGATTCTAAACCCAGAGTACATCTGCACATATGTACAAATCAAGTGATCACAATAATGGTTCAAACTGCAGAATGAGCGAAAGTTAAACAAGAAACATGAGCAATATTGATTGTCCTACTCCATGGTAAATGATTACCTCTAAGAGGTATTACGGGGAGGGGGGAGTGATAAACTGCTAATAGAAACTGATGACACACTGAAATCATAGGACAGTGAATTTGCAGCATGTTATATACAAGTGAAAGAACAAGATCACCAATACTAGGGCAAAAGAGAAAAGGACAACACACTATAAACTAAAGAAATTGGGAACAAAAAGTGTTAACGTTATCTGCTTGTTGTTGGATTAATTACGCATCATCCCAATGGCGGCTCACTGCCTTTAGAGAACACATTGCAGGCATCTAGTATCAGGAGGGTGAATTCATAACAAAAAGTGAGACTAAATCATACCTATGCCACATGAATCAAGCTGATAAATATCATTCACCAACTGGAACGTCTCCTTCTGACACTGACAGCAGCCACTGCTTAAGAATCCACTGAGCCGAGAGGCTGGAGGTCCAAGGAAATGATACTGTGAAGAGAACAGTAAATAATTTAACAGGCATTTTTTGTAAAACCCAGCTAATCCAAATCGCCATGATGAATATAGTCGCAGATCTGTCAACATTCATTGCCATTTTAATGCAATAAATCATCCAATTACCAGAAAAAGCATTTTTGGCTTAATGTGTAACAAATGTGGCAGTGAACAGTGCTGATGTTTGAGAAAACAACGCAAGTTTATTTTTAGTTTTGTGTGTTGTGAAAAAAAAATTGTCTCGAATGGCTGCCACAGCACATCAGTGTGGCACACCAGGTATATGAGGTGGCATAGCTCTCCCAGCCATGCCAATACCAGTTTGCATGCCTTTAACAAAAATGCATTTAAGTACTTATTAGGACAAATGTATCTTATTTGTGTATCACTCAGCTGTAGATCCCCAAATCATCTCTGTCCTTCCTTCTGAAGGGTGGCTATTTTTGTTCCCCATGGACCCTGTGTGTTTTGTAAAGTAGCCACCACTCCAAGCTCGCTCCTGTGAAGAATTAAGAATTGGTAAACTAAATGTGATTATAGGCCATCACAGGAGTGAGATTGGAGTGGTGGCTACTTTACAACACACACGGACCATAAAAATAGCCACCCTCCAGAAGGAAGGACAGTGTCGGCACCAATTCAGAGATGATTTGAGGATCTACAGCCGAGTGATAAACAAATAAGATAAACATTTTTGTTAAAAGTTAAAGGTACGGAGGAGCAAAGCAAAGGCTCCACCTTCCACACACATCTACCTCTGGCTGTAAAACACACAGGTTTAGCACTATGAACCATTTTCCATAGCAAAATGCAATGCTTTGTGTTTCCAGACTGGTGTAGTGCAATGTACAGGTTTAAAGTGAAACCAATATTCACAAAATTATAACCCGTTTACAGTACAGAAAGCACCATTCACCACTGAACAGAAGTTTGGCAATTTTGTATTATCCAAATCTGAAAGTACATCCTCTGGGCAAACGCACTTTTTAAACGTAGTGAATGTGCAATCATTATCTTTATGTACACCCCAGAGCAGTATCTTCAGGGAACAATGAAAATGAAAAGTGAATACTCTAAAAGGCCACCAAAAGCCGTTCAGGAAATAGCTGTACCTTGATATTCTTCTCACTAAACCGTTTCCCAGAATCCACTGCCTCCTCAAACTGCTGTAACAAGGTGCGGACTGTATCAATCTTGGAGGACACCCCATTCTCAGTAGCCTTTTCAGAATTCTTGGGCTCAGTGTGGTTGAGAGTGGTCAGACCACTAATTAGTCTTAAGGTCAGGGATCGGATAAGCAGCCAGATACGTTCTTCTTCTAATGAGAGCTGGCTGTCGTCTTCTGTATGGTCTCTAGAAAAAAGGGAAACCATGATGATTTCTACAATACAGCAAAATCTGGAAAGTAAATACTAAACTGGATTTCCACCTTTGGAAATAGAAATGCTTATGGCCCTGTTTGTAAAAGCAACATTATGGGCTTAATTCTTATCTGAGGGCTGAATGTATGTGCTGATAAATCACTGCTGTTGCTAATATATTTAGAACAGAAGTGGGTTGGAATCTAGAATAACCTTAAAGGCCATTCAACCCAAAAGATTATTCAGTACAGGTAGCAATTAATTTACGCTGGGGTTAGGTTCCTGAGGGGATGGTTGTAAATTGAAACCCAGTATATAATGTAAGTGAATGGGAAGCGAGGGAGATATGTTCCTGACCTTTCTCAAAATTGACATAATAAAATACAGGTACATTATATTTAAAGTTGCTGCATGAGCTTTAAATAAAATGTACATGTATTATGTTACTTATGTCAATGAGAGAGGCTTGGAACCTAACTTCCTTACTTTCCACTGGCTTACATTATTTACTGCGTTTCAGTTTACACCAGTTTCTATTTGGAACAATTCCTTGTTTTGAGAGAAGCCTGGAACCCAACTCCCTCACTTCCCATTGACATACATTATACATTTGGTTTCAATACACAATACTCTCAGAAAGGGTGCTATTTTGAATCAGTGTAAATTGAACAGTTGTAAACCGAGGGCCACCTGTGCTTGGTAGATGTTGGGGTCAAACCGCCTGACAGCTAGTTGAGTTTCCAGGTTTGCAGACCTGCTACGAATATTAATAGAGGATTCCTTTTGTTGGAGTTGCTTATTTTATTTTAAGGAGACTACAACAGAAAGAGGTGGAGCAAAAAGTCAGAAATGATGACAAAGAGCTCACAGTTGGGAGTATCCAAGACATAAGTCAGGGGCTGACCAAGCCTACCAGGCTGCACCTACAAAATACCATACTGTGGTCTTCATAATGCAGAACACAAGCTCAAAAAAAAAAAAAAAATATATTTCAGAAAAGCACAACTGCTACTTTGGAATTGTTAAAAGTTGCTCAAAACCTAAAGTGCTACTGTAGCAAAAACTGTTCTAGTTTTGGATAGAATACAGAGGGATTAGAACTGGATGGTTTTTATGTGCGTCTCCATCAGGGAGATTCACACCCTTATCCTGGAGACCTTTATCAATGAAAGAAAGTCTAAAATTTTGGGTTGTCATCAGAACAGGAATGGATAGGAAATCTTCCAATGGGGACACTAGTTCTGGTGACCACCAAGGATTTGACTCTCTCTTTGGAGCCATTACCTCTCGCCTCCTGTTGTGGCTATTGGACAGGAAGTGAGATCTCCCCAATGGGACCCGCTATCCAAAACAAATGTTTTGGCCTCAGCTTTACTTTTACTCTCCCTATTACGCAAGAAAAGATCCCTGTTTCAGACATGCAGAGAATGAGAAGGAAGCATCCAGACTCCGAGGGTACTCCTTAGTCTCCATTCACCTACGAGCAAGGCTAGTACCTAGAGGTCTGCTGTGTGTCACAATGACAGGTAGGAGAAAAAAAAACTATTGCAATTATTTGGAGATTTGCTTCCATTTTAAACTTTACATTAATCATCTTTCTTTGTATCAGAGCACACACATACACATCTCAGCATTCATAATAAAATGCAATTGGCACAAATCTGATAGGACTTGTTCTGATGCTGGAGGGAAAACAAAATGGGTATTTCTCAGTACCAACAAACTAAAGCGGGCATCATCAAACCTACACTTTAAAAATGACAAATTAATCTGGTTGCTATTGCAACACTATAATATTTTTCAAATATGTCGGCATTAAATATTTACTCGATTTTTGCATCCCAGTTGAAAAGAACTGTTAGATCCCGGTTATCTCGTAAGTCCTTCCATGGAATGTCATCTTCCTCTGGAATCAGACACATTGACTTGATGCTGTCTTCCAAGGTGCTGGAACTGAAGCAAACATTTTTTTCTTAGTGACAAAAGGAACACAATGGAAAAATACTAATGTATTGCTAGCATTGCCTAACCAAGGCAATATATGTGCAACATGGTCAACTACACAAGAAAATATTAACTCACATATTTGCTTCAAGTAAAAGGTCCAGTAACATTCGTTCTGTGCGAACTTGTGCGAAATGCAGAGAATTGTTCAGCCGGTTTCTAAATTCAATAAATTCTGGGATTTTCTCAAAGGCTCCATATTTGTAAGCTTGTATAATATATTCTGAGGTCTATCAAAATCAGGTTAAAAAAACTTTGTCAACAAACACTGAAAGAGATGATAATAACTTAAGCAATAGTGATCATCAAATGTAAACCTAAAACACCATCAATATAAAGAATGCATTACGAGAGTTTTGCTCAAAACATACTGTAGAAGGACATACTTAAGCACAAAAAGTAAAGAAATGACATAAGTTAAGTAAAGCCAAACAAGCCACCCAAAAGAGAAGTAAAGCCACCTTTTTGGCTTTACTTCTCTTTTGGGTCATTTACCAATGTACTCCTGTGACTCAAAACCAGCATATAACAGTTTAATCTGGGCTGCTATCTGCAAACAGCATAGAGCCATGCCAAAGTTGGGAAGAATCCCGAAAATATTGTCCCAAGTAGCCAGCCATGCATGCCCCCTCCAATGAGGACAGGAAAAATACAGGGGGGGGGCGCGCGACAGCGACTGTCACTAATCTACATAGGGAGAAGAGTCAGAGAGCGGACTTATCAGGGGTCACATGATCACTCCTCTCTGCACAGAGCGGTGCTGGACGGCAGGAGTGTCCCCACAACTTTTTTTCCCATGGTCCCCGTGTGTTGTAAAGTAGCTATCACTCCAGTCTCGCTCCCATGATGGACTACGTCAATAAAAATTAGTAAACTAAACCATGGGGAACAAAAAGTAGCCACCCTCCAGAAGGAAGGATAGTGTCAGCAGCAATTCAGAGATGATTTGAGGATCTACAGCTGACTGATACACAAATAAGGTCCAGTATTGTTAATAGTTAAGGTACTTGAATGCATTTAAGATTTAACTCCCGAGTTTAGTATTAATTTAAAATCTTTTTAAAATGTACTGGGTATTAGTTTAAATTAGTTGGTCAGTGGCTCAGATACATGCAAGATTAATATGTTCACAGTAAAAAGGTGAAACTGTTTAAATGCAGCAATCCACAAAGGTCTTTCAGGTTCAACCACATGAACATATTTAATAATTTGTATTACAAGTGAACTCAGTTTTGCAGATGAGGCACATTTCCATTTTTTTATTTAATGCTTCTAAGCAACTAAAAATCTTCTGCATCCCCGAACCGTTAAACTGATTCCGGGATTTCTAGTCTGCAAAAATTGTGCTACCCTACAGATGGTACCAGAAATCAGAGGTTGATTGCTGAGCTTTACTCATATTAGTTGTGATGCTTAATGGGTCAGCGCCCTTAAAGCACATAGTTCCTATTTTTGGTGGGAAGTTCACAGCTTATTGTATATCTCAAGAACTCGCGTGACCATAATGAGGGGCTCCGAGTGTCCATGCTGGATTTTGACTTGTATTATGAAGAATGCAACAGGAGAATGCCCACGAGGGTGGGCAGAACACAACAAAGTCCAGGCAGACAGATAAGGTCAAGAATTAGAGACAAGCTAAAAGGCATAAACAAATCTCATGTTTGGGCGGAATTGCTTATTAAAATGTATATTTACAATGGGCAGATCACCTTAGAAAATACAGGAAAGGCATTTCAAGTCATCACCAATATTTTATTAAAAAAGAGGATTTATTCAGCCATACAAGGTAAAAAGGTAAAGCTTGACTTTAATTAAAAACAAAAATGTAAATGGTAGACTAAAATGTGTAATCAAAATACTCACATCTTTCTGGTTGGAGTGGAAAAACCTAAGTGCGGCATTGCAGGCTTGGGATGCAGAATTATAGTGACCCAGCGGTCCCGCAAAACGAGTCAGCAGATAACTGCAAAATAAGAATTACTGTTACTTTCCCAACAGCATAATGCAACTATTATTCTTAGCATTATAGTGTATGTAGACTCTAACAATGTCCTTTTCTCCCCTTTGGTTTGTTAAATATAGAATTGAATGCATTTCTTTTATAGCGGTTTAATGGGCAAAAAAAAATTAAAATTCATAAGAACTGCCCAGTTCTCCCTATAGACTACAATATACCCGCCTTCAATGTTATAGAGATGAGAGGGAAAGGTGTTCTTTAGTTCTAACAGACTTCATGTTCTAGTGTAATCATACTGCTCCTCCAAAGATACACTACAGTGAATAACCATCGTCAGAACCCCAGGACAGGGAGTTACTTGCAGCATCAAAAGGGTCTGAAAAAAAAAAAAAGCTTGGACGCCCGGCAGTGACTTCATGCAGTGAGAAAGGCGCACAGCAGCTGTACAGCACCGGGAATATCGCTGTAAAGCACTGAAGTAGCTCCAGCTACTACACTGTTTTACAGGATCCTTGTGACCCTGCCAGGGATAATTTATGTATACTTACATTTTGCCAAATTAGTTATTTAATCCTTCTTCTAATAAAGTTAGAGCATGCCAAACTGCCCAGTCCTCGCCTGCAAGAAAACAAGAGGGTTAAAAAGTCCTTATCTTACTGAAGTGAAAGCTCAGCAGTCTTTTTCCACAAAAGTTTTCTAAAAAAAAGGGTTGAATAAAAAAAAAATTTAATTTTTTATTTTATTAAACGTTAATTTTTTTAACAATATTGCTTTAATGTAATTTTGTATTTTATTTGTTCTTTTTATCTTTCTCGCCATCACAAAGGGGGATGATAAGCCCCCTATATGATAGCACTGTGGGAGTGACATTGGGGGTCTTTTAGACAACTGACGTCACCATTCACGTTACCGCACACATGGAAGCTGTAAAGTCACCCAAATCCATTCCATGGGAGAGCTGACAGCCCACTGTTGGAATGTAAACAAACTTCTGGTTGCTATAGTGATAGTGAGTATGTTTATAGGCCACTGCTGCTGCTGACATACATCTGTGGAGGCTGTAGGGTTAAAGCATCAGATAGTACAAGTGGAGATAAAGCGGTAAAAAATAAATAAATCATCAATTAGATTATCAATGTTTACAGCCTCTATCAGATATTTATTGTCACCTATGTCACACTGGGGAGAATTCGCCTCACTTGCTGTTGTGTCATAAGGACAGGAAGTGAGGAAAAATATTTCCAACTGAGACTAAGATACCCGACACAAGTTTTTAAACCATTCTCCACTCTAAAAAGACTTTGTCTGGGGTTTGTTTAAAATCTCACTAGAACCTTTTGAGTGTTCTATAACAGCAAGTCATTCCCAAACAAAGAATATACTTACCACTAAGCCACAAATCTAGAAGCAAGTGGGCTCCTATGAGACAGTAGTAATCAGAGAATTGCAGCTCTGTTTTCAGACAAGATTTTCCTAAAGAAGGAAACACTGATGTCAAAGATTTTTTTCCCCCATTATGAGAAAGAATTAAAATACGTACTAACAGTGCATTTCAAAACAATAAAGAAGCCAATGCTTAAAGAAATCTCTCATCATTTTTTTTCAATCATATTTTATTTAACCACTTGAGTCCCAGCTGCAGTTTTAAAAGCTTGCGCTATAGGAGCACGTTGGAGAAGTGAAAGCAAACTTCTGTGGAAGTGTTTTGTTTACATTGGGAGTGTAGTGACATCCACTGACCAGCTCCAGACCCCCCCACGGAAGGTAAAAAAAAAGAAAAGATTTAAAAAAAAATATGACACACTATAGTTTTACTTTAAATCACTTTTTTGTTCAAAGTTTGGGGTAAATATATGGAGATGTGCAACTTACGGAAATATTGCAAAAGAAAAAAGCTTTTCTTTTTAATTTTTACTACATATTCCTAGAAAGTAGGAATGCACCGATACCGAAATTTTGGTATCGGTACGAGAACTGATATTTTTTTTCCGGTACTCGCCGATAACGAATACCGAGTATTGGAAGTCCCATTCAGGAAGCCATAAGGCGTGTAAAGACTCGCCACCCGGCTTCCCGATTAGCAGGGAAGCCATTCCCATGCTTCTCATCACTAGGTG
>NW_017307649.1:62172-67367 GCF_000935625.1 Nanorana parkeri
AAGCCGGCTTCCCAGCCAGCAGCATGGAGCTGGCTTCCCGGCTAATCAGGAAGCCGGTGCGCGGGTAATGATCCACCTCACACCTTCCTTATTAGCCGGGAAGCTAGCTCAATGCTGATTGGACCAGGAAGCCAATCAAGAAGCCGGGCAGCGTGTAATGACACGCTGCCCGGCTTCCTGACACCGGAAGTATCGGGCTAGGCATTGGAGCATTTGGGCGAGTACGAGCACTGGCCCAAATACTCGCCATCGGCACCGATACTCGTATTGGTATATCCCCACTAAAAAGAAAAGCAAACATTTAAATAAACCCATCCAAATTTGCTACCAAATTAAATACCTACCTGGTCTGCAAAAGAAAAGAAAAAACATTGTAAGTTAGGGTAAAACTACAAAACCTAAAAGATAGGGGGGAGTGTGAAACAAAAACATCGCTGCTAAAAAAAACAAGACAAAACAAAAACGAAAACACTAGGATTTGAGAGTATTGAGGTAGACAAAAAGCCCCGGGAACGCAAGTGGTTATATCCAGTTTTTTAAGAACATAAATTTACAAAACAGAGCAAGGCTACCAACAATCAAACGGTTCCATCCCCAAAAAGCAATTGTATGTTTTAAAGGCAATTGCAGCTAGGTGTTAAGCCATCCTTACTGCTCCTTCGAGTAACGCAATGCGATTCTTGCACAACAGATACACCCGACTAAAAACAGAGATTAAAGATGTTAATTGGAATGCGCCAAACCTCCTAGGTTATGCACAGCTCTTAAAAAGTTACAGCATCCAATTAGCCAGGATGCAATCAGAACACCCATCCAGCACCAGTGCTGACTGTCCTGTCCCGTCTATGTACACAAAAGCCTCCTGTTAAGCCACAGGATAAACCTACCAAACTGCAGTCCATGTCTGTATCTTACGATGATTTCTCCAACTGCTTCCTGCTTCTGTGCTCTGTCCATCTTTTCCTGGAGTCCTAGTAGTCTGCTAAGTTGAATCACACATAGGTGCCTCTGCATGGCCTTGATGTCCTCTGGCAGTGCAAGATCTCCTTCTGCTGAAGGGGTCAGAGGTAACGAGCCCAGCAGTCTGTTTATCAACTACACACCAAAAAAAAAATGTTTCCATTAAAATAAATTTGTGAGTGTTATTAGCATGGCCAATGCAAATTCAATTTTAGTCTTGGATTATTCTCATCAATATTAACATTACTACATGCAACGATGTACGAAACATTTTTTATTTAAAACATATCGGAAATTGTGAACATGAAACCTACACTTGAACGTTGAGCTGGACTGAGAAGATCCACAAAAACTTTAAGATCGGTAAAGCAGCAAGGTTTGTCTCCAAACTTAAGGAAATACTGGAACATCAGATCTTCAGGCTCTCCTAAAAAAATAAATAAAAAAAAACATTTCAGTCTCAAAGCTCTAATAAGCTTTAATATTAAAAGGTTGTGCAGGCTATGAGAGGTTATGGGGGAAGAGGCTGTATTGCTCATCTTGTTAAGCATGCTTGACACCAATTCAAAACCTTGGGGGGTATGACTTCAGGGATTCTGGAGACAACAGAGAAGACCCAGTGCTGCTAAATTATTTGTTGTATTAAAAAAAACCCACGAAAGACAGAAAAAGGTGACCCTGCTAATACTCTGTTTAGATCATGTACAGCTCTACAGATGTTCAGGTACAGCAAGAAATATTGGACAATAGGGTTATGTGTTTGGAATTCATAGGGACGAATTTAAAACATGTTCCCACAGCGTATAGCTGTGCAAACGATATTTGCAGCTGAGAACTGCCACTAGATGGAGCCAAGGAGATTCCTAAGCTTGATTAACCTCCCTGGCGGTATGATTATTCAGGATTTTAGGTACCAAAAGCGGTACATTGTTTTTCAAGCAAATATGTTGTTTTACATTGTAGGCCTGTAGTTCTTAGTAAATCCTAGGAATAACTCACCTAAATCTGTCCAAACAAGAGTCCAGTAGACATCCCGGGTATGATAAAGTTTGAAACACGAAATTAAAAAATGTATAATAAAATTATAATTATAAGAAATTATAATATAATAATTTTTAAAAATGGTCCAGTAAATGGGAATTCTGGGGGCGCATGATGATTAATAATAACAGACATGTCACGTGTAAAATGCTGTGACTTTGAAATACTTACACTTGCAGAGCATTCACTTCCTGCTTTGAAAAGGCAAAAAGATTTCAGGTTTGCCAAAGCAATGCACGCTGGGATTGCCTTGTCATCAGCAGAGCATTGCTGGGAAATCTCATCTGTAATTTTATGAGATCTCAAGGAAAGGCATTTTCCTCCCCTGAGATGATGTGTCTAGTCACATGTCTAGTCACATGTGGCAGAAATCAAGGAAGTAATGGAAAGCTAGTGATCTGCCCTTAGTAAACATGGCCACTGTCAGAAAACTGGGAAAGAAAAGAGAAATAAAAAAGGTATGCAAAAGAATAAGAAGCCGGCAATTATCTAGAAGAATGTGTTTGTAGATTGTCATTACTAAACATTTCTAAAGGGGTGCCTGTTGTTATTTTGAAGATATTGGTAAAGGTCCACTTTAAATGGCATTAACGTGCTGCGAATGGCAGAAATAAATAATTCCCATAGTAGCCAAGGTAAAAAGTAAGTGAACCAAGCTACGATTTTGACAAAACAACGGTAAATTTGAGACAGTAATATACGAGCTACAGAACACAAGCCACACACAATGTTTGGTTCTGGTTTTGTCGGATAAAAACCATACTGCCCAATAACAGCCCGTTCACTTACCCAGCTTGTACTCATCGTTACACCCTCTGCTTCTTAGACGTTGAATCAGTTCAAGCTTGGCTAGATGTGGTCCTCTGAGTGGCCGTGGATTATTAGAATCTCCCTCTATCTGACCTTCCACAAACCTGACCGCCTGCTCTAAGGTGTGATCCAAGTCTCCTTCCGCTGACCTAGGGAAATGCACCATTGCTTAATCCAACTGTTACCGTTAAAGCAGTCCAAACCTCTAATATGTAGGTCTGACCTTAAAGTGGGCCTACAGTCACCTAAAAAGCATCATTTTTACAATTTAGATAAGTAATGCTCAGAAATAGTTGAGGAAGTAACATAACCCTCCTGCACAAATGTGGGCTCCAGGCTCCCTCTGGTGGCAGGACCAAAAGCTTAGGCATTGATCACAGTCTATCCCAAAGAAAATGACCTATACAGATCAAGTCACCACATCAAAGTAAAATTGCAAAGAGAAAAATATGTAGGCTCTCCTGAAAATACAAGTTGCCTTGCTGTCATGATGCTTTAATTACAATATTTTAATTCCGTGACTTGAATAAGTATAGGAGATTTGAAATGCACTCTCCTCTGACTCATTTACTGCATGCTTGTTCTGAGTCTAGAGTCCAGCTTGCTCTGATGCCAGAGAAAGCCAGGCAACGAGCACTTTCAGGTGGTCAAAAGGCAGTCTACAAATATTTCTAATGACAGCTAACTTTAATGTTTTTGCCTGAAAATTAAACGGTCACTTCCCTTGAGCAGGGACCAATGCCTAGTTTTTCACCTCCTATTTTAATTATTTCTTAAACAGAAAAATCAAGGAGTTTTAAGCAAGCACAGGGTGAATAAAGCTATGGATTTAGTTATAAACTTAATCAGCGATATTAAGCGGTTCATGACCCACTACTGATTATCAGTGATATTAAGCACATGACCCACTACTATGGTAGTGGGTCATGTGATTTGAAATACTGCCATCTATTAACGGTTCGCCATCATCAACCGCTTTTACTAAAATGAAGACCATCTTGATGTTTGCACCCAGATTTTCAGAGATACTGCAGGCCCCGTGTCATAAGGACAGCTTTTTTGGTTGCATGACCCAGAACCAGAGCGCAGTAGGAAATACTTATTACAGACATGGTTTAATACCCTTCCAGCAGACCTAAACTTTTGAGGTCAAGTCCTTTTTAGGGAAGAAGAGAATTAAAAAAAAAAAAAAGGCACAAAAAAAAAAAAAAAAAAAAAACTTACATTGGGCTCTCTACTGGAGGAGTCCATGAATCATCAACAAGGTACTGCACTGAGTCAAAGTAAGAAAGATAGAACTGCCAGTCATCTGGGCTACAACAACAACAAAAAATAAGTATTAAAACAAGAGTACATAACATTTATACTAAAAGAAAAGCACATGCATTCCCTGGAGTCAAAGGGAAGAAAAAAACCTTGAAGTGAAAACATTAATATTGAAACCACTGAGCAGAATCAAAGTGAACCAGTCAGCTCCCATGCACACTTGTGTAACATGTGAAAGTACAAAAATCCCACAAAAGCAAGATGTTATGACAGAAACATGCAAAAAAACAAAAAAAAAACAAAAAAAAAAACAACAACAAATCACATCGTTTAACTTCCAAAAGTTTAGGGTCCAAAAAAGGTGTATGAGTCTCTTTGCCGCACGTGTAGGACAGCACGTTCAAAATAAATGAGCTTCCTTTTGCATGACAAATGTGACGTGTGGTTTCATGCTATAGAAGTGTGAATAGGGGCTAAAAGTAAAAGATTTGCATGAAATCAGACACAACAAAACAGCTGTTACCCTTTCTTAGGAAGGAAAAAAAAAAAGTCCTCCAACCCAACTGCCTCGCTTTAAAACTGGTTTCACTTTGTTACTAAAGCTTAGATTATCCAGTCCAATGAGAATCCCCCAGTCCAATGACAGTGTCCTTAATAGTCATTGAAACACAGTCACTGAACAGGAAAACAGCAGCGGCTTACCTCACTATGGTAATACTAGTTGCTTGTCATTCATGCCAATTCCCTGACTTAAATACATGCCACGTTCCTGACCTGGAACAAGTATCCTACAAGTCAGAAATCTTCATCCAAATCACTAATCCAGAGCAAGTATGCAAAGTATTGAAGCCATTAGATTTGGATGTGCCAGGGAACCAATCCAACCACAGCACAAAAAGAAATCAGAGCAATATTCAAAACTTTAGCATGGACAATGTAACCCTAACCTCTTATGTACAGCAGGAAACAGTCTAGGTGTTGTGAAGCAATTATATGCCTGCAGGATTTTACTATTGAAATCTCATTTCTATGGATGATATAGCCAGAGACCTACACAGTTAATGTCAGAAATGAGGTCCAGATTCATTTTAGGGGAATTTGTTTTCCCTTTTACAGCT
>NW_017307649.1:67395-79776 GCF_000935625.1 Nanorana parkeri
TTGGGTTATTTTTTTGTACCTCTTTATCACTTTTTTTAACCTTTTTTAATCACTTTCTTTTTTTCACATAACTATTGATATCACACAAGGGATAACAAGCCTTTGGAGGCAACAGGCTCTAACCTGCCCTCCAGTACAGAAAATCCAGCACAGCATTGTGCTAGATCTTCTGTACAGCTCCACATGTGACAGCTGAGACAGGTAGTTGCCAATGGCAACTTTACCATTTTCCATTTCCGATCAGTTGCTATTAAACGAAGGCAGTGATGATACAAAAAAGCTCACAACTCACTTTTGCAAAAGCAGCCTCTTCGAGAGAGAATTACATTCGGGCCACTTTCTCAGCTTCTTGTACATGGCCATACATTTGTTTTCACGGCTCTGCAGTTCACTGGTCAACTTCTCTGAACAGTATCAAAACAAACAAGTAATAAAAGTACAATGAGTGCAATTGAGTTCATATATCTTGCCATACAGTTGTCTATGAATAGTAATATCTGGACAAACCATTTTTTATCTACTAACAAGCTTCAAGCGTACTCAAGCAATTGCCAATAGAAAGGATATTCAGGAAGCATAGTCTCCCATGCAACGAAGAGAGCTTAATTCAAGCACAAAGATACAATGTACATACACATGGAACAACAGCTTTGTTAGATTCAACAGGTGTACAGCTATGTAATCATTCAACGGACAAGAAGAGGAAATATGTCACAAAGCAACCAAGTGACCAACCTGGAATGCCCAGTGTACAATGAAAGCAGAGTCCTATCAAAAAAGATACAAAGCAACAAAGAAACATCTTTTTGCTGGTCCTCCAAAGTCTCTCATAAGAAATTATTTTTGGGGGATCCAACACACATCATGCTTTTTAAGGCCCCTTTCAAACCAGGGCGGTTCGGCCGCGCCGACATGAACGATCCCATACGTTGCTATGGGGACCGTTCATACGAGCGCGCAGCTAAGCACGATCCGAACCGCTCCCTGCCCAAATTGCTCGCCGACCAAGATCAGTGTGGTTCCCATACTGCTTTCAATGGAACCGCGCTGTACAGTGCGGTTTTGGCCGTTAATTGCGTTTCAGCGCTGAAACGCAATGAAAGACTCTCAAAACCTCCGTTTTGAAATCAGCACGGAAACCGCGCTGATCTGCAAACGCCCTGGTGTGAATGGGGCCTAAGAGCAAGAATGCGGTCCCCTCCTTATTTAATTTTGGCCATCTTATTGATTACCATAACTCTCAAATCTGATTCTTTATGATTTTGCTCGGCAAACTGTCAATCCTCTGGGTTGTTTACCCTGTGTAAAAAAAAGAAAAAAAAAGGACGACCACAGGGACAGAGCAACACATAAACCACACATATGTAGACTGTGCTAGCACAGGTTTTGGTATTGTTTATTATGAATTTGTCTCTTGGTACATGCCTACATTTTACCCCCACTGTTTTGTGTAGATTGGTACATCCCTTAGGACGCATGTCAACAACAAGGCCCGTGAGCCGAATCCGGCCTGTCAGGCCCTCACACCTCTCCTGCAGCATCCCCCTAGTCTCCCACCCCCACCTTGTCTCCAATACGAAGCACCGATACCAGCGCTTTACATTTTTAAACCGAAGTCAGTGCTGTAAACAGGCGCCAGACTTCACAGGAAGGCTGCTGGGGACCCCAGCAAAGGTCCCAGGAGCCTTCCTGTGAATCGTGGTGACTGTTTACTGCACAGGCAGCAAAACTCATCCTTCCTGTTGATCCACGCCGCCCACACCCACCGAGACCAACAATGACCCCTGCACAGGCACCCGAGAGTCCGCACAGCCCACCATGGAACCTGCACAGCCACCTGAGACTCCACACAGCCCACCATGGAAGCGGCACAGCCCCCCACGAAAACCTGCACAGCCACCTGAGAGTCTGCACAAAAAGACTTCACAGAGAAAAAGTCATAAAGAATCGGATTTAAGATGTATAGTGATTGATGAAATGTCCAAAATGAAAAGGAGGAGGGGACTGCATTCTTGCACTTAAAAGCATGAGGTTTGGTGGATAAACAAATTCTTATTACATACCCAAGGGTAAATAGGGATTATGACCTTTATCTGTATATGTGATTAAAGGAGAACTATGAGATGAGTGATTTCCACTCACCTCATAGTTCTAGCCGACCTGTGACAATGAGACTGTCACAGGTCGGTTCAGTAGATCGGGAGGTGAGCGAACACATACCAGGTTCGCTCACCTCTCGATCCTGTCACGGCTCCCTGCCGTGACAGGGGGAGGGCTGGATTCCCCTCTCCAATCTGCCATCGCTGACTGGCAGAACAGACGGGGGAGGGGGAGGGGGCGGGTACAGCTGGATCTGCCTCTAGATAGGCAGAGCCAGCTGTCACTCACGCAGCTGTGCGGATCCCGTCATCTACGTCGGGATCCGCTCCGGCGTCTCAGTATACCGCGAGCTGTAGCTCGCGGTATACTGAGCTTAGGGTAACGGGAGGACGCTAGTTTGTGTCCTCCCGTTAGCCTAAGGAGAACTATGGGGAAAAACACTGACCCCATAGTTCTCCTTTAAGCGTTTTGGACCAGCACAAAGATGTTTCTTTTAGGTTTTAACTATTTACCACATTTTTTGTTGTTACTTTGCATCTTTCTTGCATACAAAACATTCCAGGATGGTCACATGGTCAAACAACTGTTGTTTCCAGTGTATGGAATTAATACATTGTATCTTTGTTCTCGACTAAACCTTTCATTGTTGCATTAGAGCCTATGTGGCTTCCCATTGCATGTAATCCAGAAAGATAGGCATGTCTGAAAGCACATCTCTCCGACTCCTCCAAAGCCATAACCTCGCAAACTCAAGAAATCCAATTGTGCAAAGATTTGTTTTGATCATACCCACAAATTAAAGAAAAAATGACTCCCATTAGAAAAATACCTCCAAGTTTGCCCCTGATAACTTCCAATGCCTCTTCATATTTCCCCAAACGCTCTAAAATCATGTAGTACAGTTCAACCTGCAACAGACAGCAATCACAGCGCTGAGACTAAATAAGTGATAATGTCATTGCTACATGGAATACATTAAAATGACAACCTATTAGTGCCTCAAATATAAATGATTCTTATTGCAATTAAGCAGTCACACTCTACTTCTAACATCTATATGCAGGTATCATCAATCCCTCTTACTAGCTGATGGGGAAAATACATAATTTAGTTTAAGCCTCTTTTACAGGAGTAAACCTATATACAAGCAGCTTATGTATGTCTGCTGCCAGATGAGTGTGCTAGATAAGCACTTCTTAAGATGCTCCAAAAGTCTAGTTTGTTACCAAGTGGTATGTGAAACCCTAGGAGTACTAATTACTTGTTAACTTAAATCTCAGGATAATTGGTTTAATGAATCTGTGAATTATAACTATGATACAGAGCACACTATGCTAGATATATTATTATACTGTAAAATCAGAGGGTTTACATACCCTTTAATTGACTTTTCTTACACATGGCACAAACAACCACTAACATGAAACCCAAGCGGGAGATTTGGCTTTAGTATAATCATATAATCACTCACAGAGGACATGAAGCATGCTTGACATCCCTGTAGAGGTACTTAAAGTACCTCACAGAAGATGAAACCTACAATAAACCCTATGACATTGCCAGGGTTGTCATACTGCCTGCAGCAGACTGTCTATACCCGTGGTTCTCAACTGGTGGGTCGCTGTGTGCCTTCCACTGCACTAGACAAGAGGCTCGTCAGGCTCCCCCTAGCGTCGAGCAGCCATTTAAAATATGCTACCAGGCAGCAAGTGTCAGCTTGAGATGGGGTGAGCTGGGAGTACGACCCGTGAGGGAACTCCATTTATACGTGCACTGCTTACAGCTCCCTCACGTGCCCTGTAGAGGTGCCTGGACTGGTGTGATGTCATTCTGGCTCCCCGAACCTTTACAGGGCACACAAGGGAGCTGTACAAACAATGCATATATGAATGGAGATCAGTCACAGCACAGGACCCACACTGGACCAGAGGCTGAGGATCCACTCCAGTTCTTGTAAGGAAGGTAAACTGGGTGGATCATTTTTGGAGTGTGCCTATGTCTGTGGTTGTGTGTGTGTGACAGTGTTTTTGAGGGCCACGTTTACATTAGTACAGTGCATTAATCGTACAGTCCCGTGCGATTAGTGCTGTGTACCACGCCATTGCACCTACCATGCATTCCGGTGAGGGAGGTGTGTAGCGTTTCCATTCATTTGAATGGTACCCCAAATGCACACCTCCCGCCCACAGTTCAATCGCCTGCACTATAAGCGGAACAACAATGCCATGCATTTCCAGTGCGGTGTGACTTGGGTCACGACTTAATGACCAAGGGCAAATGTGGGTCCTGAGATGCACAGGTTGAGAACCACTGGTCTATAGCATGGAAAATTATAGAAGTAGTGAGTAAATTACAGGAGCAGGTCTGAGAAATCTGGGAAATGTTGACTACACACTATAGACTGCCATGGCTGCAGTCAAGACACTTATTTTTTTGGCAGTTGGGGATTCTAGTTGCAGAAGATTAACAGAAATGCAATTTTAAGTTTAGCATAATAAAAGCAGCTTGTATAGGAATTATGTCACTATTTATTGATTCTTGTTTTCCCTTTAAGCCTCATCTGCTAGTTGTTGGCACCTAAAGGCCAAACCATAAAATGAACTATACTTTGTGACAACTAACAACTAAACACAATGTTCACGATCAATACACCTATATAAATAGAAAAAATTATCATACCTCAGCCTCTGCTTCTATTTTGTCTTCCTTTACCATCTTCTCAACCATTCTTTCAGCCAGAGGCAAAAACATTGTTTTAGACAATTTTTCATCCCGAGCTGAAATAGACTAGAAAAAAAAAAAAAAGAATTTAAAAACAGACTTACCTAAGCAATTATATAGACACGTAAGCTCAAAGGACTCCAAAATGATTAGAGAATATGTATGTATAATATGGATATGCAATAATATTTATTTGATACAGAACTGCTGAACATCCTCCTCATGGTGACCCTGTGTAGTCAGCTGCTCCTGTGAAAAGTGTTAACACTGCTTAACCTCTTGCCGTCCGCCCGTAGTAAAAAAACGGACGGACGGCACTGCAGCATCTGCGGGTTGCCGTCTCCAGACGGCAATTTTTTTCTGCTCGCGCGCGCCCCCTAGCGGGCACGCACGGGCAGAAAAGACCCGTCCAATGCGAACACCCGGTACCGGGTGTTTCACATATAGGCGATCAGCGGGTCCATAGCCCGCCGATCGGCTATATGTGCTCGTTCGCGGTATTAAAGAAGTTTATTATGGAGGTGGTCCAGAGTTCCCTTTATCTTATAACATTTGAAGAACCAGGCGAAAAATAGGTTAATCCTTAAAAAGGAGAACTATGGGGTAAGTGTTTTTCCCCATAGTTCTCCTCAGGGTCACAGGAGGACAGAAACTAGCATCCCGCCGTGACCCAAAGCTCAGTATACTGCAAGCTACAGCTCGCGGTATACTGAGACCACCGCAGCCGGGACGGATCTCAACATTACTGTCGAGATCCACCCAGCTGCGTGAGTGACAGCTGGCTCTACCCATCTAGAGACAGAGCCAGCTGTACCCGCCCCTTCCCCCGTTCGTTCCTCCAGTCAGCGCTGCACGGCTCTCTGCAGGGACAGGATCGAGAATTGAGCGAGTGAAGGTATGTGTTCGTTCACTTCCCGATCAATTGAGCCGACCTGTGACAGTTT
Organism: Nanorana parkeri; assembly: GCF_000935625.1. Classification (NCBI taxonomy): domain Eukaryota; kingdom Metazoa; phylum Chordata; class Amphibia; order Anura; family Dicroglossidae; genus Nanorana; species Nanorana parkeri. The sequence goes on from NW_017307649.1 coordinate 73,161, forward strand.
CATTGTCACACGTCGGCTCCAACTATGAGGTTGAGTGAAAATTACTCACCTCATAGTTTTCCTTTAAAAGAAACCTATACCAAGAACAATAGAGACTCTGAAAAATGCTGTGCTCCTCATTCTTGTCTGTCGTCAGTCCTTTGAGTTACTGACCTGGAACAAACATGCAGTTTGCCAGAAGAAAAATAATAAGATAGCCAGGCAAGCATTGGTAGCCTATATATTTTCTCAGTACAGGTTTCCTTTACTATATTAAAGGTTCCATTTACATTTATGTATTATTGGAGCGGCTACAGGTTTGAGAAACTACACATAAAATGCATACCGAAATCTCTACATTTATACTATCGTTGGGAGAGACTCTCCTTATTTTCTACTTGCAGCTATAGTCCCAGCGTCACAGAATTCACTGTGCATGTTTTGTGCAAACACACATGTGAGCTCTTTCAATCTGACAAACATTAACAAAAGACTTTCCAAAATGTGACTATAAATGCCCGCTCTGCATTTACAGTGTTTTCAAAATGTATACATAAAAAGAAATTTAAAAAAAAAAAAAAAAGGACCCTTAGTGGCATTGCAATTTTTCAAACTAACAATGACCGCAAATTTGCAATGCAGTGAAGGCAATTCTAAGGTATGAGGATTGCTTACCTGCATGATCAGGCTCATCACAGACCAGAAATAATAGGGGTTTTTTGGAACAATTTTATAAAGTGCCATTCCAGCCTGTAGAAGAACACAAGGTAGTAAGTGAATCACTCATCAGCATAACAGTCCAGAACTGCCACTAATGCATTGCATACATCAAATAAATCCACAGCTAACAAACAGCACAATAAAAGTTTTTTCTCCTAAGGAACATAAACTAAGAATAAAGAATTCACAGTATGAACATGCAGAAAACATACACAGCACATGTTCTAGGCTGCATAATTGATGTAAAAAGAATGCAATGATTTCTATACCTGCTGCATTTTCTTGTATTCCCCTACTCTGGCGTAAGCCATGAAGAGATGAGAGTGATACTCTTCACTGGTGGGGACCTTTCTCACCGCTGCCTCATAGAGTTTAGTCACCAATTCCGCTACAAAAACAAATGAAGTACATTAAAGTAATTAAAACTATGATAGAGTAATAAAAAAATAAAAATAAAACTTTCCCCAGCTTTGCTAATGCTTAGCTCTTTAGCAGTATTGCATAGTTTCCAGACCAAGTAATTCCCCGTTCGGGATGAGTTCAGGTTTGGACTGAACCCGGTCAGAACCTGAGTTCCTCCAGAGTTTAAACACTCTTCAGAACATCTGCAAAGCAGGAAGGAAGAGGGAATCCAGCCAAGAAATATCCTTAGTTAAGAAGTGGTAATAAACCGTTGCACTGATATTCCAATTGTTTCGTTTTCTACCATTTAAATCCTGTTATCTTGGACATTGTGAAAGAAGAGATTACACTTACGCCTGTGCATTTCCCTGTACAAGATGGTGAGTGCCTGCAAAGAGTTGTCGTCCGTGGGCTCCAGAGCTGTTACCTCTTGGGCCAGCACAAACGCTTCATCTTGCTTCCCAGTTCGCTGTAAACCAATTGCTTTGAGAACCTAGGAGACACATTGCACATATTAAGTGACTGTTGTGATTATAACCAAGCAATCTGCAGATGACAATATACACGAGTGACGGCAAAATAAAATGGGCAAAAAATATGGATCACACTTTGGTTTTGAAAATGTGCCTCCAGCATTTTCAGTTGTTTTAATATCCAATTACAGTCTATATAAATGTATATCAGAACTTTCACAGCCAAAAAAACTAAAACAAACAGGAGGAAGTAACAACAAAAATTATTTTTAAATACCTGAAAGGTATTCATAAAATTGCTTGTAAAACAACACTTTAAGAGACCCATGCATGAATGCTACAATGCATCTGGCACATTCTCACCTAGGCGTTTTGTCACTCAAAGCCAAGCGGGACAAAACACTCAAGACAAGGAATCCTATTCACTTCTATGGCCCCTGTTCACACCTGAGCATTTTGTCACAAACAGAAAAACACGTGTCACTGGAAAACATATACAAAATACTTTATGGCAGATTACAGTGCTTTTTGGTCCCATAGACTCCAATGGGAAATTAATGGAAATGTGCGTCTCAAACGTTTCTGCACGTTTTGTCGCACAAAGTTTCCCACTGAAGTCTATGGGACCAAAAAGCGCTCTAATCTGCCGAAAAGTAGCTCATGTACTTTTTCTAGCGACAGGCATTTTTCTGCGTGCGACAAAACACTTAGGTGTGAACTAGGGCCATAGAAATTAAATAGGATTCTTTGTCTTGAACATTTTGTTGCGCATAGTATAGAGCGACAAAACGCCTAGGAGTGAACAGGGACTTAAGGTAGAACTAAAAGGTAAAGCATAAAAAATTGCAAGCAGGCAGGCTTTTTTATTGCACAGGAGACATGCTATATCTCTTCTGCAATAATACATCTGTTTACAATCCTATTTAGAATGTACATTGGACTGCATATGCACAGCTCAATGGCACATTCTCGGCACACCTCTGTGTCAGGATCAATGGACTCCTGTGCACGAGTTACATCAATCCCCCCACCAGCCATTCTGGATCCAGATCCAGCACCTGAAAGATGTTGGCGCCAGCGAAGACGCTTGCGGATGTCGCATCTCTGCAGCAGACATGACCATTTGTGGACTTTAAGTTGGATCTCACAAATCAGGAGTTTGTAAAGAAACTTGTTGCACAAACTAATCCGATACATTTCAGCATTTATACAAGTGAGGAGAAAATTAACGTAAGTATCTAGGTGGCCGTAAGAATTTGTTCAAATGGACTTCAGCTTTTTAAAGATCACTGTATACAGCAAGCATTTGCAAAGCTTTGTGCAGCTTTGACAAGCTTTAAAGAAAGTACAGCCATTATGGAGATATTAAAACACAAATCTTAAAGTAAAAGTAAAAATGCTGTGACAGTGCTCCCTCCAGCTAGCTCCTCCTCTGCTGCAGCAAAGGTATGTCCCATCTATACACTATATAGAAAGTGATGACTTGAGCCGGAGGGGAGCGAGGTGGAAGGGACCATTCTAAGAGCCAACCCAATTCAAAAATCAGGAGAGTATAACTTTTTTTTTTGGAACCCAGACAAAAATGAGCACTCAACCCTTGCAGTGAGGCAGGGGCCCCACTGCAAGTGTTAAGATTTTATTTTTTTTCCCCGGAGTTCTGCTTTAATTGGAATGCTGATAGTTACTTTAAACAAGGTGCTAGCAATCTAGTAGTGCTCAAGCTTGCTCAGTGGAGGTGTTTTGTTATATCCATTTGATAGATGTGAAAAATACCTGGTAATCCTGCCGACTGATAACTTCCTGTGCTTTCGGCCTGTGCTGCATTGTTGTCAGTTATAATATTCTGAGTTCTATAGGACCCCCTCCCATCCATGTTATATACTAGAGAACCGAGGAGTTCCCAGTAGTCCTGTGCCATTTATGTTGTCCTGATACATTAGAGTGAGAAAGCATTGACACCCTAGGACAGGAGTGTATAAGTGGCAGAAGCACCAGCCGAAAATAACAGAAGAAAATGAATAAAGCCAACCCAATCCAAGGACTAGTAAGCTGCAATATATTACATTTTGAACTACAAATCCCATGAAGCATCTCTCTCCGGGAGTCATGTCTGTGGCTGTGAGAATCCTGCAAAGCCTCATGGGATTCGTAGTTCCACCCCAGCTGGAGGGCCGTAGTTTGGCCATCCCTGCCTTAACCTCTCTAAACTGGAACTGAAGGGTGTTTTAAAAGCTGTTCAAAGCTTGCTCACAGCTTTCAAATGCTTTGCAACAGCTTGCGGTACACAATTCCTATACCTGCTGAAGCTTGTGTGAACAAGGCGTATAAGAACACTAAAGGCAATACCTTGGCACAGTGCAGGTCTTTATGTTTTTTCAGCAGCTTCTCAGCTTGCTGAATTGCCATCTTGTTGTTCCCATTATCCAGGTAATCTAAAATGTAAGCAGAAAAGAATACAATATTCATTAATACATCATTACATGTATTTTTTTATGTAAATATCTGCATATGATCTTATACCAGCCACTATACAGAGGATGACACCCTGAAGGCCAAGTCCAGCTTGGGTGTCATTTTAAAGATTCCAGACCCCAGTTAAAAAAACAAAAAGCGACACCGGCTGGAATACTCATCCAATCTCCACTGCTGTCCTCTGTAGACTCACTGATCCAACGATGCTTCGCTCCTCCTCTTCCAGGTTAAAATGATGCCCAGCGTCATAACAGAAGACAACACTACCTCAATATCGGGACCGCAGAAAAAAGGTGCAAAGCCCAACAATGTCTACATATGTGGAAATCTAACAGCCGCAAAATGATAACATTCTGTCATTCACCCTTTTCTGCAAAACATAAGCAGACAAGTAACACTGCTATTTCAAGGTTCAGGTTTGCAACTTCTCATACTAGGCTGCTTACTAGACAATGAACCAGCATCGTCTTCTCTGCTCCATAAGCATCCAGGTCACATAGGGAGCAGTGAAGATGAACCAGAAAGTAGCAAAGTGACCTTCCTGACAGCACATCATAGCAAAGCTGTGTGAATCACAAGACTGGATGAACAGTCCATTTCAGGCATCCCTCCTTGCCTTTTCCTGACTCTAGGTTCAGGTTATCTCCTCCACCCTGAGCTCAGTAGTAGATGTATGTATGTATGAGAATATATACACACACACACACACACACACACACACACACACACACACACCACTAATTTGTATTGAAGTTGTAGTCCATCATGGGAGCGAGCTTGAAGCGATGCATAGTGTTACAATTTGTTTTCTTTGTAAGGGTGCCCACACACCTTACGATTATCGGGAAATCCCGCGATCGTACGATGTTCGTAAGGTGTGTGGAAGCCGTGCGACCTCTACTACTGTAAGGTCGCACGACTTTAAACTTACGGACATGTTTGAAAACCCGCCGAGCATCGTACGATGTTCGGCGGGTTTGTGGCATGTCCGTACGATAACAGCCGCACGGGCCGATAACAGCCGGCAAGCGCACACTGCCCGTTCGGCATTGCGGTCATCGGAAGCCCGCCCCTCAGGGGGCGTGGCTTGCGATCATCACAAGTACGATCTGCCTATGCAACATATGCAGATCGTACGTTTTTTTAAGTACCTTACAACCATCGCAAGACAAAAGTCTTGCGATAGTTGTAAGGTGTGTGTCCAGCCTAAAGCAGCCACAGCCCAAATAGAAAAGCCTGTCTCCTGCCAGCATGCTGCAGAGTCACTCCCTTGCTCTCTGTATGGAAGCAGTGAACTCTGTGCAGAGGGACAAGCATTTCTACTGACTGTGAATGCTTCTTAGCACACTGTAAAGCTGGCCATACACCAATAGATTACCTGCAGATTTTCTGTGGTCAGATGGAAAAAGTGCAACAGATTCCTCCATTTACGCTAAACTATTTGCATGGAGGAATCTCCCACTGGGCCAAGCTTCAGTATCTTACTAGTCATATGCATCAGAAATATGTGCTATTTGTTTTCCTAATGTGTCGCAGTGTCCGCAACAAATTTATTACGGAAAGTGGTCTGTAAATAAGACCAATTTAAATTTGCAGTAAGCAGGGTGGTGCTGCACGAACCCATCCCTCTGGTTCTTAGGCCCTTGGCTGCTGCGACGCCGTTGGGACACGCAGCAACCCAAGTTGCTAGGACGTCGTCGGACACGCAGCAACCCAAGTTGCTAGGACGCGCAGCTTTCTTGGATGCGAGGATGCTGTCAGTTGCACAGCACCAAAACCAGTGGGAGAATGTGTGGCGGCCATGTTGGCCACCAGCGTGTTCTGTGAATGCGTACCACCATCTTGGAGGCAGGGAGCATGACGTTACATGACGCCATGCATGCGTGGCGTCAGGTGACCTCACACGCCGATATTGGCCCCACCATCTTGGTGTATACCTAGATATACACCAAGATGGCGGCGCCCAACACGTGCGGTTTTATATGACGTCATGCGCCCTGCCTCCAGAACACGCCAGTGGCTGAATACAAAATAGCATAAAAATGTGTTTTGTTTGGTGTGTGTGTGTGTGTGGTTTTCACTTTTTTAAAATAATTTTTTTCATTTTTTTTACTGTTGGGGGGGCTTTGGGAAATATTAGCGGTCCAAACAGACCCCTGACATTTCCCTTGTAAAATAGAAAAGAAATTGAGGACACCAAATCCTCAATTTCTTTTTCTACAGTCTCAGCACTCAATGAATGGGAAGCTCTCAGTACAGAGGCTTTCTCATTCAAATACTTATCAGCTGTTTCTGAATGGGGAGGAGCCTCTGTACTGAGTGCTTCTCCCCATTGGTGAAATCTTGAATGAACAGGCTGTGATGTAAATCACATGCTGTTCATTCATAACTGGGGACACATAATACTATGTGTCCCGGGTTATTTACAAACACTGGAGTGATCAGACGATCGCTCCGGTGTTTGTCCTTCTCACACGGAGGATCGGTAAATATCAATGATATTTACCGATCCCCGCTCTGCCACGCACAGAGCCGCTGTCATCCTGAAACTGACAGGATGACAGCGGCTC
>NW_017307649.1:79881-109421 GCF_000935625.1 Nanorana parkeri
TTATTTTTTTTACTGTTGGGGGGGCTTTGGGAAATATTAGGGGTCCAAACAGACCCCTGACATTTCCCTTGTAAAATAGAAAAGAAATTGAGGACACCAAATCCTCAATTTCTTTTTCTACAGTCTCAGCACTCAATGAATGGGAAGCTCTCAGTACAGAGGCTTTCTCATTCAAATACTTATCAGCTGTTTCTGAATGGGGAGGAGCCTCTGTACTGAGTGCTTCTCCCCATTGGTGAAATCTTGAATGAACAGGCTGTGATGTAAATCACATGCTGTTCATTCATAACTGGGGACACATAATACTATGTGTCCCGGGTTATTTACAAACACTGGAGTGATCAGACGATCGCTCCGGTGTTTGTCCTTCTCACACGGAGGATCGGTAAATATCAATGATATTTACCGATCCCCGCTCTGCCACGCACAGAGCCGCTGTCATCCTGAAACTGACAGGATGACAGCGGCTCTGATCTCGGTCATCAAGAGGAAACTGGATTGTGCATAGTGGTGCTACTGCCAATCACGAAATGCCCAAAACTAGCCATATGTCCCACCTGTTTCTCAAGAACTGAGGACAGCAGCATTTTGGTTCCCAATATAGAACACGCAGTAAGACAGAGCTACGTTCCATCTGCAAACTATCATGACGTAAAGACCCTCAATGGAAGGAATTAAGAACAAATCACACATGCCAACAGCTTAAAGCTGTAAAACATCACTATATAAAATATGTATAATGAACAGTCTGTGCCCAACAGGACTATGGGTTCATCCAAAAATCCAGAAGAGAACCGCTCAGTCAAATGCTACCACACACATCATGGGACTTGTAGTGCTACAACAGTTTTTTGTAGTTATTAAAAGGAGTTGGCTCCTAATGAAAACCCTGCTGGCTCCTGGACTAGACTTTGGCCCACCATCTGTGCTTAAAAGTAATAATCCCAACATGCCTCTGGGAGTCATACCTGTAACTGTCAGTCTTGCAATACCTTGTGCGACTCAAAGTTCGGAGATGCCCACCCCTGATCTGCAGTGAGGTCTCTCAAGCCCCACTCAAAACCTTCTCGGTCTGCATCACATGTCTGTTCCACAATCTGCACTTTTAGTGCTCAAATATGGGCACAGTAGTTCAGGTGCCATAAAAGAAAAAGTCTGGATCTCGGACCCTGAGAGCCACAGGTTTTGTGTACAGGCCCCCTGTAAGTCAAAGACAGGCTGCAACTGTATGCTGGTACACAGTGCATACAGGTACAGATGTCTACGCGTGTACATCTAAACCTGTACAAATGTCTACACTCACAGCACCATTTACCAACGTTCTGCCTTACCTGGGCTTACAGACAGACTGTACACCCTTGGTTCTCAACTGGTGGGTCGTGACCCCATATTCAGTGGAACAGCAAAAGGTTTCCCAGCACACTCACCAGCCAGCATGCAAAAAACTTGTCTAACTGCTAAGATTAAAAACAGAGGTTTTAGATACACGTCTTCTGCAGAAAATTTGAAAGCCGCGCAGAGGAACCGCTATATAGTGCGGTCCTAACTCTGAACTATGAGAGTCTCCATCTTGGAGCACATGTAGCAAAAGATAAAATTGGGTGCAGCACCATTTACCAACGTCCTTGGATTACAGACAGGCTGTACAGCCTTGGTTCTCAACTGATGTGTCGTGATCCAAAAGTGGGTCGCGACCCCATATTCAGTGGGTCGCGGCATGCCTTCCAGTTTTCTAGGTCAGAGGCTCCCCAGCCTCCCACTAGCTCAGCACTGCCAGTTTTTGCAGCAAGCAGCAATTCAAAATATGCTGCCCGGCGCCGAGTGTCCGCTTAAGGCGGGGGTGGGCTGGGCATATGGCCGCAAGAAAGTGCCATCCATACATGCATTGCTTACAGCTCCCTCACATGTCCTATAGAGGTGCCTAGATCGAAGCGGCATCCCATTCTGGACCCCAGCACCTCTACAGGGTGCGCAAGGGAGCTGTACAAGCAATGCACATATGGAGGGAGCTCCGTCACAGAACAGCAGCCCAACACTGGACCTCAGGCTGAGGATTCACTCCAGTTCTCTTAAAGTAGGGAGACTGGGTGGACCTTACAAATATATATATTTTTTTTAATTAAACATTTTTTGGAGTGTGAGTGCGTGTCAGTGTTTTTGAGGGCCCATTCACACTAGTACAATGTTCGCACCTAATCGCACACATCACATACACGTGTACACAAAAGCACTCATGTGGGTATCCCCGCACAAGCAGACAAATCATTTTAGGGCCATCATCACTCAAGTTTACCTATCTGAATTCTTTGCTGTTTCGCAACCATGCCCGATTTCCTGCCTTGATAGAGTTGGTATTTATTAACGCAATGCAGTCTCATCCAACAATCAGAGATCACACCATGTTTGTATGCAGATAATAAAAACCATAAATGTATATTGGGAACATTTGCCCAGATATTTTAATTATATCTTTTTCATCCCATCTGCCTAATGTGTATGGACAGATTTCATCTTTGTCTAGTTGGTTGGATTATCTGTGTGTGGAAGGGATCAGTGTATGATAATACCCGGGTCATGTCAGCATTTGCCCAGCCAGATCATGTCCCCAGGATAATAACACAGCGATGTCATGTATGTATGGGGAGATGATCAGCAGTCCTGTCTGTGTCCTGGCTTCCTGTGTGCAGTCTGTGCACCTGACACCTTCGGCCATGCTGGGGAATGTTATATTGTGGGACCCCTGGCTGATCGGTGTGTGTATGGAAGCTGCCTATACTGTTATTAGCTCTTACGTTCTGTATGACAAGCTATTCCACCATGCTGTATAATGTAGGAAGCCGGCTTCTCTGTCCCTGCACTCCGTCCGGGCTGGCCGGTCATACAATCCGGGCACGGAAGGACAGGCTGAAAAGCCCTGGACCGATCACGCATACACATTCCGGGCAGTCCACACTGTTCCCGGACACCACACTCAGCCAGTCCACCCCGCCCGATCAGCCATTCATCGAAACCTCAGTGTCCTCCGGTGCCGGGCCTAGCTACCGCACCGGCACTGCAGAACCCTTTGCTACCGACACCGACCGTCCGGTCATCCCCAGGTGAGAGGAACGTGTCCGCCTCACCACCCGCCCGCACCGACCACTCACCATAGATAGGTCGGAGCCTCCTATCGTTAGGGTCCTGCACATGGCCCCGCGCCGCCATGATGACAAGCGCAGAAGCGGAGTACGCATGCGCGGCAGGAAGCGGACGGCGGCGTTAAAGGGACAGCGCAGAGGTGCGGGGTGGGGGGATCTCTGTGTGGGGGGGCGCTTGTCCTACTCCGACCGGTCTAGTTGGATGGTTCTCTGTGTCACATGCACAACCTGGACATTATCTGAGCCATTCATTCACCCAATGAATGAGGCTGTTACATGAATAAAATGAATGACACTGTTACATGAATAAAATACATGTTTGTGTCTTTCATGGAGTCTACAGGGTTTGTCATTGTACAGATGACAATGGTGGCAGATATGGAAGCTGGATAATAAGGACTGGCTGTGAAGAGAGTAATGTATTTTAGTGTTAAGCGTTGTTCCTTTGCGCTGCAGGAACACATAGCAACACACATTAATTGCAATGGTGTGATGCAGTGCCATGGCACCCTTATACACATTGTCAACATACATACATTGCAGGTCCAGTTTCTGGGATGTTGAGGTGTATTGGTAGCACATTCATTTTGTATGGGATGCCTAATGCAATGCACCTCTGCAGAAGAGTGGGAACCTAGCTTTAGGCCCCATTCACACCCGTGTGATATAATGTGTGTTGACAATCAGATTTATGTTCTCTCCTGTCTTCTCTTCAACCCTTCATGGATATGATTGACAATCTACTAAGTCACTGAAGATTGGTGGGTGCTACATAGGCAAAGGGATGGTGCCATTCAATGCACGACAAAGAAGGTTTACAGGCACTCTAAAATCATTGATCAATACGTCTTTATTGACACAAACTCATAATATCACATAATTGCAACGTTTCAGGGCCGCACAGTGCCCACTTTATCAGGCAAAACAGTGTGATGGCAGTGATCCCAAAACGTCAAGATTATGTGATATTATGAGTTTGTGTCAATAAATATGTATTGATCAAAGATTTTGGAGTGCCGGTGACCCCTCTTTGTCTTATAATGCATGTTAGTGCACAACAATAATGTTGCCGTTCATTTCCCCCGGGGGCCTGCTTACACCTGTGCGCTGTGCTGCCAAACATTGGGCAAAATAGTGCTGGTGCCTGTTTTGGTGCATCAGTGTACATTTTGAGTCCTTAGACTTCAATGACAGGGCAGGACAAATGCATTGAATATGCATTTTTGCTCATATTAGCACATAACAGCCCCCCATAGCAAGCTCTATTTGACTTTGATTGGGTCAATAGCCTTAATTCCCATCTTTGCATTATTGCCTGATGTATTTTCCATTGAAATTAATAGTAACACATTAATTCAAATATTAATGCATGTGCGTTATGATTCCTGTTGACATCCAATACAATGTACTGCGTCATGACGCACGTTGGAGTGCTTCCATTATTTTTAATGGAAAAAGCACGAGGGATAAAGATGCAAAGGACTGCATCCAGTCATTTTTTTTTGTTTAGTTTTAAATAGAGTGTAGAAGGGTTCGATCTTCTGTCAATTCTGTTTTTATTGCTGTTTTTGTCCCCATTGGAATGGACCCCCCTCTGATCATTATCACCATGGCAGAAAGTGATATTCAAAAAATTTTAGAGTTGTCACCCCCAACAAGGGGTGAGGAGAAATCCTCCAATGGGGACCCTTCTTCTTGTGTCAACTGTGCAGGAAGAGAATTTCCCCCCTCTTTAGGGAGATTTCCTCTCATTCCCTGTTACTTCATCAGGAAGAGACATCTCCCCAATAGAACGCAATGAAAATAACCGGACAAGGGTTTAAGGGGTTTCTTACTCTATCCAAAACTGAAAAAAAAGGTATTGCCTTTCCATACACTTTGTAATGATTTACTAAAGGACTAGCGCATGCTCACTTTCAAAGTGAATTTTTACTCATCTTAGTGAATGAGGTGAAACAATGTTGAAATTCACTTTGCAAAGAATACCCAACCATGTAGAAAAAAAACCCAGTTTTTTTGCTTGCACCTGATTGGATGATTGAAGTCAGCTCAACTTCATCTCATTCATTAAGCTTTTCTTTCTGTAAAAGGGAATTTTCACAATGACATGAAGCTGTGCTGAATTCAATCATCTGATCATGATCAGATGAGGCTCCAAATTGAGAGCAAAAATTGCAAGCATAAGCAGTATTGGGAACCCAGGATCTCTCTGCAGCGGATGCAACACAAGGTCTGGTAAGTACATTCCAGAGTGGGGGAAATGTCCTGGGGGTTGTATTTGGAGTAGAGTTGACTTTTTGCGTTATTTACTCTTGACCCCTGCACTTTATGCTTTACGCTCTCCTGACACCTCCCCTCTGTGCCTTATACTCTCCTGACCCATGTGTTTTGTACCTTATGCATTTTGACCCCTGCACTCTGTACCTTATGCACTCTGAACTCCAACATTCTGTGCATTGTGCACTTCTGACTCCTGGATGATGCGCATTATGTACTCCTGACCCCTGCTCTCTGTGCATTACATACTCTGGGCCCAAGTGCTCTATGCGTTATGTACTCCTGACTCCTTAACTCTGTGTACTAGAAACTACTGACCCCTGCACGCTGGGCATTACATACTACTGACCCCTGCACTCTGTGCATTTCATATTACTGACCCCTGTACTCTGTGCGTTACATACCACTGACCCCTGCACATCTATGTACCATGCTGTTCATTTCCTATTATGCACTGCCTCATTCCATATGCCATGTTGTGCATTTCTTAGTCTGCACCGCCTCATTCTATATCCATGTTGTACATTCTCTATTCCGTAATGGTATTTACTTTTTCCCACTGATACCAATGATGGGTCCTTTTTTACTCCCACTTTCTCATCAGTTTAGTCAGGTATTTTGTCTATACCATAGCAATGCATTGGTGTAAAGGTGCAGCACTGCAAGCCATTTGCTGCAAAGCCACACCCAGTTTTGGCCACAACCGCTTTATGGTCATATCCCCATGTGTCTGATCATATCCCCATGGATGCTTTACTTGCTGTGTTTGTTTTCTCAGCCCCTTCAAGGTGTCTCTCCTAATTACTTCCAAATGTTGCCAATGCATAACATTAAGCAGAGTGAATGCTTTATAGCCATATTAGATTAAAAAAAAGCTGCTTATTGGAGCTCCTTGTGACATCTTATTGCATAACCAAACATTTCTGTACTTGCACAACCTGTCATGCTAATGAAGTTTCTTAGCCAATAGGGCAGAATAGAGAATGCAGAACATCAGTCTTGCACTGCCAGGGTTTGTGTCATCTTCCTGTACTTATTATCTCCATGACAAATGGTGGCCATGTTTTCCCAGTCTCTAATTCCACCCGGTACATTTTCTTGAAAAAATATGTTTCCGCAAATTGCTTCTGACATATTTCTGGACATTTGCACTGCAGCTGTTGAAAGGCAAAAAAAGGAAATAGAAAAACAGGCTGTTAATATAAATACTAAATACTGGCTGCATGTGTGTTTGTAAAGTGAAAAAAGCCTGGAAAAAAAGAAAATGCCCCAGCCCCCCCCCCCCCCCCCCCCCCTTTCAAATGGAGCCCAGAGCATGTGCCATGCAGCTGTCACATATAGTAGCGGTAGTAATACTGCTACTGTATGTACACTTCCTGTGGGATGTTTAGCCTTGGGGGAACAACCTAATTGTTCAGTTATTCACTGAATGCCATATATCCTTACTTCTGAGTGATGCAGTGACCCCTTTCAAATGGAGCCAAGTGCATGTGCCATGCAGCTGTTACATATAGTAGCGGTAGTAATGCTGCTACTGTATGTACACTTCCTGTCTAATGTTCAGCCTCTGTGAACAGCCTAATTGTTACATAGTATTTGAGGTTGAATAAAGACACATGTCCATCAAGTCCAACCCATCTGTGTATGTGTGTACGGTCCTATTGGTGTGTAGTATGTATAAGCCCTGTGTGTTCTCATTCTTAAGAGTACTTGTACCCCTGTATATTACGGTCCCAATGGAAATCGTCCAATCGCCTCTTGAATGATTCAACACACCCTCAGTCGAAATCACAGTATGTGGCAGCGAGTTCCAGACCTTGATTTATCTAACTGAGAAGAAACCCCTTCGACCCTTGTGCTGACATTTTTTCTCCACCAATTTTAAGTGGTGGCCTCTCGTCCTTGTCATGGAGTTAATTGTAAAAAGTTTGCTGCTAATGTTACTATCCCCGGTAAACATTTTATACATGAAAATCATGTCCCCCCTTAATCTCCTTACTTCCACGGGGAACATGTTTAATTTTAGGAGCCTGTTCTCATAGCTCAGGTCCTCCATCCCCTTTATGAGTTTGGTTGCCCTCCTCTGGACTCTTTCCAGTTCAAGGACATCCCCTCTTCTCGCTGGTGCCCAAAACTGGACCGCGTACTCTAGATGAGGCCGAACCAGTGATCTATAAAGTGGCACAATTACGGACTTGTCCTTACAAAACATTCCCCTCTTAATACAGGACAGGACCCTACTAGCTTTGTTTACCGCAGCCTGACACTGCAAGCTATTATTCAGCCTGTGGTCTACAATGACACCCAGATCTGTTTCCCTTTGGGATTTCTCCAGGGGAGCTCCCATTGGTGCATAATCTGTTTTCTTGTTTTTAACCTCAAAGTGCACAACTCTACATTTATCTACATTAAATCATCTGCAATGTAGTTGCCACTCCCCTATTTTATCTATATCCCCCTGTAATGTTATAGCGTCTGATTCAGTGACTATTCCCCTCCCGATTTTGGTATCATCAGCAAACACTGAAACATGGCTGTTTACCCCCTCCCCAATATCGTTAATGAATAGGTTAAACAGCATGGGGCCCATGCGGCACACCGCTCATGACCCTAGCCCAATCCGAGAAGGTGCCATTTATCCATACTCTTTTTACCCGTTCCTGCAGGCCGGTTTTCTATCCATGGCTTGTGTAGTAAACGTTTATGTGGTACTGTATCAAATGCTTTAGCAAAGTCCAAAAATACCACATCCACCGGCCTCCCTCCATCCAGATCTCTACTTACCTCTTCATAAAAAGTTAGCAGGTTAGTCTGACAAGAACGGTCTTTCCTAAATCCATGCTGGTTGTCATTTACTATGTCATTATCCCGAACAAATTCTACTAAGTGGTCCTTAATCATTCCCTCTAAGGGTCCCTCTAAGGAAATCCCGCGATCGTACAGTTATCGTAAGGTGTGTGGAAGCCGTGCGACCTCTACTACTGTAAGGTCGCACGACTTTAAATTTACGGACATGTTTGAAAACCCGCCGAGCATCGTACGATGTTTGGCGGGTTTGTGGCATGTCCGTAAGATAACAGCCGCACGGGCCGGTGCGCGCAAGCGCACACTGCCCGTTCGGCATTGCGGTCATCGGAAGCCTGCCCCTCAGGGGGCGTAGCTTGCGATCATCGCAAGTACGATCTGCCTATGCAACATAGGCAGATCGTACGTTTTTTTAAGTACCTTACAACCATCGCAAGACAGAAGTCTTGCGATGGTTGTAAGGTGTGTGCCCAGCCTTACACTTTACAAAGTACCGATGTAAGGCTAACCGGTCTGTAGTTCCCCGGATTGCATCTGGACCCTTTTTTGCATATTGGCACTACCGTAGCGCTCCGCCAGTGAATTGGCACTCATTAAGGAATCTTTAAAAAGGTATTTAATGCCTCGGCTCGCTCCCTGTCGTTGTTGACTTACTTCCCGTTATCATCCATTAATGGACCTATGCTCCTTTCTTACTCTTTTACTATTTATGTACTGGTAACACAAATTTGGGATTCTTTTTACTGACCGTGGCAATATGTTATTCACTGAACGCCATATATCCTTACTTCTGAGTGGTGTAGTGACCACTTTCAAATTGAGCCAAGTGCATGTGCCATGCTTGCCATACCCTGGATACACCACTGTCCCCTGCAGCCATGTAATTTTTCTGTGGTGATCCAAATCAAGAGGATCCATATTTTATTTTGAATAGAGCAGGGAACACTTTCAATTTTTTTGTCTGTGACACCATTGTGGAGATTTTCCCTTAAAGCCCAACTCTAGGGAAATGAAAAGTTTTTTCCCTTGCTTTGGGGCTGACCCCCCACATACCAAGGGTTACTGCTTGTTTATGTCTAGGGGACAGGAAGAAGCTGTTTGACTTACCTGATCCCTGCACTCTCCCTCCAGGCTCCTAGACCAGTCCCTACAGTTTCTTCTCCCCTTTGCTCCAGTGGTTCAAGGGCAGCTGACATCATCAAGTACAATGTAGGCTCCAAAGTCCTGAATTGTATGGGAGGGCACCAAAGGACAGTCCACAGCCAGAGCGGAGAAGAGGAGAGCAGCGATTTCCAGGGAAGTGTGATCAGGTGTGTAAAATAGCTTTTTTCTGACCCCTAGACATAAACAGGCAGTTAAAGTGACAAGAAAGGATATTTTTTTCCCCTCCCCCCAATGTTAATGTCAGCACTTACCTTAAGTATAAAAATAAAATTACTTAAACTAAACGTTGATAATTTAATCATAGATAAAAATAACACAGAAAGTAGTAAAAAAGGAGTTAATAATAGTGGGCTCACTCCAGTCAATATAGGAAATCCGTTGGCACATGTAAGTATAACTAATAGAAGATTTGGAGGGTTCAGGCACCACCAGAACAGGAAGGCCCAGGCAGCAGTAAAAAACATTGTCAGAAGTTCTAACCGTTCTCTCTGCTGCAAATTAGTTTTTTGTCTGTGTGTGTATTCCTGTAAAGTAATTTCCTATCACTTCTTCCCCTGGCTCTAACTCGTCCTATTCTGTCTAACACAAAATAAAACATTTTGGCTGGAGTTAAAACGACACTAAACTCAGGAGTTAAATCTTAAAAATGCATTCAAGAGTCTTAACTATTAACAAAAATGTATCTTATCTGTGTATCACTCGGCTGTAGATCCTCAAATCATCTCTGAATTGGTGCTGACACCGGAGGGGGGCTACTTTTGTGCCCCATGGTCCCTGTGTGTTGTAAAGTAGCCGCAGCTTCGAGCTCGCTCCTGTGATGGACTACAATCTCATGTTTAGTTTACCAGTTTGTATTGAGATTGTAGTCCATCACAGGAGCGAGCTCGAAGCTGCGGCTACTTTACAACACACAGGGACCATGGGGAACAAAAGTAGCCCCCCTCCGGTGTCAGCACCAATTCAGAGATGATTTGAGGATCTACAGCCGAGTCATACACAAATAAGGTCCAGTTTTGTTAATAGCTTAGACTCTTAAATGCAATTTTAAGATGTAACTCCTGAATTTAGTGTCCCTTAAGCTGGCCATACACTGCTTGGATTTCAGCCAAGTCCTGCTGACTCATCCTAAATTTGAGCTTTGTGTGGTACTACCGGCACCACCCAGTTCGACAAAACATTTTTTTCATTAACTTTTGTTGAAGGAGCTGGGTGGAAAATTGTTGACTATACAGTGACTGCAGCCAATCAGATATTCGGATATTCTGACAGCCCCACGTGCTGGCTGCCAGCATACAATAACGCAGCAGGGTTATCCAACAACGTTGTTTACGGCCAGTTCACACCACACACAGTGTGTTCCAGAGCGGTCAGGCTCTGGAACTTACTCTATTGCACTCTGGCTGGTCCCCTGCGTTCAGGGGCAGGAGGGGGTGTGGCAGTGCACTGAAGTCAATGGCCCCCTCCCGCAGTGCGATCACCCGCACCCGAACACATGGCACATTAGTGCCTGCGTTCCGGTCCAGTGAGATCTGCAAAAATAGTGCTAGCAGCATTTTTGCAGATCGCACTCGACCAGAATACAGGCACTAATGTGCCATGTGTTCCAGGTGCGGGCGATCGCACTGCGGGAAGGGGCGTGGCTGCGGTGCCATTGACTTCAATGGACCGACACGCCCCCTCCTGCCCCTGAACGCAGGAAGCCGCTGGAGTGCGATACTGTGCGTCCAGAGCCTGACTGCTGGTGTGTTTGTGGTGTGAACCGGCCCTAGGAGAAGGGCTCAAAGGGAGCTGTTTTTTTTTACCTATTGCCTTTCGGTGTGTCTGCGTGGGAAGCCTGACTCATCGTGCAAAGCAGCACAAGGTAGTAACAGAAAAGGGAGTGCCATTACAACAAACAGAAACTGCAATAAGCATTGTGCTCAAGGCATAGAAAGACATTCCAAACCTACCTAAGGCCTCATTGACACTGATGGGAGCCGGGAAGGACAGGTGCTGTGTGTGATTTGTGCACAGCAGCCTGTTCTTCTCTATGGAAGTGCGCGGCCATACGCTGACCCGAACTGCATGCTCGTGCGGGTGCCCGTACTCGTACGCAAGGAAGAACAGGCTGCTGCGTGCAACCACACGCAGCACCTGTCCTTCCCGGGAGCAGTCATGTGAATGAGGCCTGAGGCTCCATTCACATATAGCGTTTGCCTCTTCCGAGCGATTTTTTTTCAGTGCGGAAGACCGCACGGCAAGAAAACGCTAAAATCTTTCATCTGCACAGATTCCACTTGGTTGCGGCTATTACTATAGCTGCGAACGTACGGAATCCGCCCCTGAAATCGCAATTGGACTATTTTGCGGGACGAGCGGTTTTGTACTGCACGGTTCCCGCACATTAAAATGCATTGTTTTTTATGTTTAGAATGGTTCCGCACGTATTCGTACAGGTAAAAAACCTCTCTGCTTGCTAGCAGTAGATATATGCAGAAAATGTGTCCAACATAACATGTGATATGCAGCAAAATCCCAGATGATTTCCTTATGAAATATACGCTGGATAAAAGAAGCGGATTTTATTATGTGTATAACCCATCATTCAAAGATTTATTTTGTTTCTGGTTGGACGTGTCCTTAAAGTCCATTTCCACTTTTGCAGGCAAATTTAAGAAACCCTCCCTATACGTTTGTTATGTGTTTCCATTCACACAGCATAATGGAAAATAATTGAAAAAAGTATTCCTTACCTCTTCAGCAGGATTATACATAGGACTCTATGGGCAGCGTCTGCTAAGCTGAAAAGATGGCAGTGTGCAGATAAGGGACAGACTGGGGGGATCAGACCGAGAGACATTCCTTTAACATACAGTGGAATTTTTTACTAAAAGGTGTCTGAGACAAGTTCTATCTGAACTGTGCGGTTGCCCATAGCAACCAATCAACTTCTAGCTTTCATTGTTTTCCACGTGTCTCAGACACGTTTTATTATTTCCCCCTAATGTCTTCAAATGGTGTGTGCACCCCTCCCCCACCATTCCAGTGACACTGACAGTGAATATGGCTGCCACCTACAGGAACTGTCAGTGTCATTGGAATGGAGGATAGGTGGGAGCTAGGTACACACCCCATTTCAGTGACACTTACTGTGCCTTTAGGTGGCAGCCAGGTGCACTGTTAGTGTCTCTGAAAAGGTGTGTGCACCTGTCTACCACCTACAGACACTGTCAGTGTCACTGAAATCTTGTGTGTACCTGGTTTTCACCTATTTAACATTTCAGTGACACTGACAGTGCTTGTAGGTGGCAGCCAGGTGCATTGTCACTGGAATGGTGGATAGGTGAAAGTTGGAGTACACACACCATTTCAGTGACACTGACAGTGCTTGTAGGTGGCAGCCAGGTGCATTGTCACTGGAATGGTGGATAGGTGAAAGTTGGAGTACACACACCATTTCAGTGACACTGACAGTGCTTGTAGGTGGCAGCCAGGTGCATTGTCACTGGAATGGTGGATAGGTGAAAGTTGGTGTACACACACCATTTCAGTTACACTGACAGTGCTTTTAGGTGGCAGCCAGGTACACCGCCAGCCACCTAAAGGCACTGTCAGTGTCAACAAAATGGTGTGTGTACCTGGTTCTCACCTATGCACCATTATATTGCAAACACATTTCTAGAGGCACTCCCACCTATCTGCTATTCCATTGGGACTGAGAATGCATCTGGCTGCCAACTTACAGGCGATGTTCCCATTCACACCTTGGTGTTGCGTGATCGTGTGCCAAAGCGTGCGTTTCCGAGCATGTTTTGGCAACACGTTCAAAAAGTACAATGCGCTTGTGGAGCCATTAGTAGTTAATGGTATCCCAAATGTGAGCAGCAAAAACATACTCCAAACATGCCCATTTACGCATCGTTAGGTGTGAACAGGGTCTTAATGTTACCTGAATGGTGGCTAGGTTGGAGCTAGGTGCACTGCCAGTGTCACTAGAATGGTGTACACACATTGCACCCGCATCCCACCTGTCCAACATTCTATAGACCAGCGGAAGGCAGCCCTGGCACTCTAGCTGTCCTGAAACTACAAATCATGCTTCTGCCTCTGAGAGTCATGCCTGTGGCTGCAATGCCTCATGGGACTTGTAGTTCCACAGCAACTGGGGTGCCAAGGTTGGCTACCCCTGCTATTGACTCTGATCCTATTGTTTATGGACACGCCCACCATTTACTTGAAATACACATACAAGTAAAATCTTAGTAGATGAGACTTGTTAGCTTTGTTATAAAACGCACACAATTTACCTGGAGTTCCATCTGTGGGCTCGGAATACACATATATATACACAATGCAGGTACTGCAATCACGTTCTGCAATATAAAAAAACTATAATAACAAGGCTGGCCAATCAGAAGTCGTGTACCATGAGGAGGGCTTCGGCTTGACTGACAGCTCCCTGGACCAATGGCAGCCCGGGCTGGGGCTGGCGGCTGAGCTTGAGGAAGTAGCAGGATCCTGTTTGTTCTCCCGGAGCAGGCAGTCGGGGAGAGTAGCTGACAGTTTGTGTTCCTCATCACAGGTAGGAGAAACGAAACCGTCCATTGGGTGTGTGTATCTGCACATCGCTGACACCTCCGTCCTTCTCTGTGTGTGTCTGGGACGGTCCGGGTGAGGCTTGATGGAGCTGTGAGAGCGGATCACCTGGTACAGGACTGTGCTGTACATTATCCGGGGAATCCGCTGCTGAACTACAAGTCCCAGCACACCCTGTCAGCCTCTGAGTGCTGCTTCTGATCTGATCAACAGGTATGTCAGTGTGTTGTATGTGGAAGTGCAGGGAGTTTTCATGGTGATTCATGCCTGCTGCCTGTGATCACTGCTGGGGGGACTTGGTTCCCATAGACTGCCATGTCATCATGGGTCAGGAAGAAGGTAAGACATGTTTACAACGAGGATCAGCTGCTGGACCACAGACTGGGGGCTGACCGACCCTCTATATTGTTCTGATCATTGGCAGGGGGTCAGGGTCAGGATCAGATGAGAGAACACCAATAGTTAAAACAACAGTAAAGAGGAATACCAATGTGAAAATAATGTCTGCTTATTACATTCCCACCATCTTCTCCGTAACAGCTGAAATTCCAAATCAGGCTTAGTGTACCTGCTTTGCTTGCTGATGTGAGAAAGAAGTGACAGGCCACCATACATCAAGCTGATTGGCTAGAAGGTTATTTATTGTGTTTGTGTGTGGGTTCCTGTGAGTGTAGGACCTCCATTCACACAATGCGCAACAGGACTTTTCAACGGCCCCTATTCATATCTGAGCGTTCTCTCGCCTGCAGCAAAAATTTGTGTTTTCATGCCTAGTAACTAGCTTCTCATTGGCTAAAAGTGATAAAGGAAAAAAAACAAACAGTTCAAGCCTGCAATGTGTGCAAAAACACTTGTATAGACACTCCAACACAAACAGGAACTGGGAGAAAATCACTCCAATGTGAGGGAAGTCCCTGGTGGTGAGCAGGGTCACCAGAACTAGTGTCCCCGCTGAATGAATTCCCCTCTATTCTTGTTCTGCTGACAACCCAAAATGTCAGACATTTCTTTTACTGACCAGGACAAGTAGAGAGGGTGAATCTCCCTAACGGGGAAACAGACCACAACAAAAACCTGATAGGGAGTCTAATCTATGGCTGCAACCAACGAATCAATAATGAGAATAGTTGTAAGGCTGAAGAGTTTGGAGAAGGCAGGAGAAGGGAACAATCTAGGACAACATAGCTGATTCCAAACAATTCTCCAATTCAGCTATGTAGTCCTAGATTGGTCACTTCTCCTGCCTTCTCCAAACTCTTCATCCTTCTGTGACTAACCCTGATAGTTTTTTTTTAAATTTACAGATCCTGTGAATTAGGGCTGCCGGCAACTAATCCATAGAGAGAATGGTTGTCAATTATTGTTATTATCAATTAGTTGGTTGAAGGAGGGCACAGCAAGCAGTGGGCGGATGCAATAGCCAGTCTGCTATTGGCTATTGCAATTTGAAATGGTCAATAGCAGGCTCGTTCTTGCACCAGCCCACTAACTGCTGTATTTACTTTATTTAAAGCCCAAATTCAGCTAAAATGTTGTGTTTTTGATAGAATTGGTGGAAGGCAGAACTTTGGAACGTTTTTATTGCTGATAAAGCAGCAGCAGCAGGCTGATGAGGTCACTTTGCTATCTCTATTTATCAGCATGTTACTTGACGGTTATCTTCATGCAGCACACCTGATTGGCTCCCAGTCCTGTCCTTTCCTCAGTCTGAGCTATTGCAGGTGGCTGAAACCATGTCGAAACTCGGTTACCTTCGCTGCCACCAATGTATGTCCATCTCTTCTTTGAGGGCCCCTGGGTAAAATGAAACTGGAAGCGTCGTGCTTTACATTGCTTCTGGTTTCAGCGCTGTCATTCCCTGTGCTTGTTTAGCTTCAAAGTAGTGCAGAGTGGACATTAGGGATTTAGTAGATGAGGTCTCCTTAAGGAGAATCTGTCACTTTCATTGTGATGTGACATAGGGGGCTTATCAGCCCTCTTGTGATAACAATAAAGTAAAAAAAAAAAAAAATGAATTAAAAAAAAAAAAGTTTAATGAAATGCATAAAAAAAACAAAAAATGTTAAGGTCCCCGCTTCAGTATGCACATATATGAACGTAAACGCACACCTAGGTAAGAAGATAACGCGTTGCACGTGTTGGGTATCACCGTGAATGCCAGAGCAAGAACAATAATTCTGTTTGCAATAATAATAATAATAATAACAATCATGATGTATTAATGAATATAGGGCTGAATTAACTATTGCTGTTGTATTGCTAGTGACAGACTAAAACGTACTGTTTGTCACTTTTAATATTGTCCAAAGTTCCACTTTAATGTTCCATAACAAAATCTAATCTAGCTTCTTCATTAATGGGGGGCGTGTAGTAAAATATGTCCTCCCCCTCCATCTCCTACAAGGACATAAAGAATAACAATAAATGGTTCACCTGTGACTGGTCATTTGGTCACAATTTCTGCTGTCTAGGAGACTAAGAGATGTCTATATACCGCTGTCTGCTCTCTGTTCTATTTCATTCAGGTACGCACGCCAAGGCTGGTATTTACCGCCCATTCATGAAATGCCGTCTGCAGTGTGGAATTGGCAATGACCCACAGTGATTGCTGTGATTGGAACCAGTCATGTGACTGACAGGAGCTTTACCTTCCCTGATCAGCCAAATCCTCCTTCATTTGTGTCTCACACTCTCCCCCTCCCAGACACTGCAGCTCACAGTAGGAGGGATCCAGCAACAGAGGCTGTACTGTCAATCCAAAAAGCGGTGGGCGGTGTCAATGCTGATAGCCTGCCCATCTCTTCCTGCAGTGCAGTGCAGTAATGGCATGTTCCTGGGTGTCTTCACGTCTAGACACTGTGTATAAAATGTGATTTACAGGACTTTAGACCGCTTCAGGCTGGAAGGACCGTTTTAAGGTCCAGCTGGCTTGGAGGATCGGGTAAGTATAACTTTTTTCCTCCCTAGAGACAAGCAAGCACTTAACCCTTGCAGTATGGGGGTAGCAGTGCAATGGTTAATAATGCCCAGAGTTCATTCAGCCAAATATTTGTCTTTTTTAGTTCTGGATAGAGTAGGTAATGGTTATAACCTTATTTATTTTTATTATTGCCGTCTGTGTCCTGTTGGGGAGAACCGTAGGTGTATAAAAGTCTCTCTAAACATTGGACATCTTTTCTTTAGTTGTCACCAGGACTGGTGTCCCCTTGGAAGATGGCAGGGCCAGTAAGCGTGTAACCTGCTTAGCTGTGCTGGGTGACAGATGTATGTAAATTACAAGGTTGGCTGAACGGATCGCCACATGCTTTGGAAGGTAAATCAATAAACGTGCATTCAAACGTTGTTTAAGGTCCCTTTCACACGGGCTGATCAGGAGAGGGTCTGTGCATGAATCAGCCTGTTTGAAGGGGGTCCTGCATTGGGCATCCAATCGGACCGCCGTTGTGAAGGGGAGAGTTACCAAAACAAAGATGCACAGAAATCGTCCATATTGGTGTGTGAGCTTTGCATCTTGGTGATTGCAGAAGTCTACAATATGCTGTGTTCTTGGCACTCCCCTAATGACTTAAAAGGTACATCTTCATGTCTATACAGGTTAAACTTGTTCTTGTCATGACTTACGCTGCTAATTTTCACAGATCCTCAAAACAATCCGTCTGTGTATAATGGTCTTCATCACACCTGTCATTGCAAAGTGTATATAAACCCAAACATGGAATATGTTGCAGCTTACCAGTCTTTACATGTGGTGGCTGCATTCGTTTTCTTTCTTACCCCTTTTTATTTTTACCTGGTCACCTGCCAGTAAGACACTTCCTGTCCTTGTGACAACACTCGCTACTCTATTTGTAAAGAAGCAGCATTGTCTCCCTGGCCCAGGGCTACAGAATACCTCCTCCCCATAAAATAGAGAGGATGTGTTTTTGTTCCGAGATAGATGGGAACAATGTTGCTGATATGTCGGCACAAGTAGAGGAAATTTAGAGAGAAGTAAAAGCAACCTTTCTTTTTTGGGTGTTGGTCTGCAATCTGCTGACTTTGGGTCACAGGAATATGTTAGTAAGTGAAGCCCTGTGACCCAAAGTCTGCATATAACCAGCTAATGCCCGCTATCTGCTGACGACAGAGCCGCGCCGCAGCCGGGAAGGATGCCAACAATATATATCGTGCTGTGCCGCCCCCTCATCCTCAAATGAGCACTGGAGGACCGCTGGCTCCGTCTCTCTAGAGCCAGAGCTAACTGCACCCGCCCCCTCATCCTGAAAGTCAAGTCGTACGATTGTACAGTATTTGCGGTTGTACACTGCCCATGAACCTTGCGATTATTGGATGAAAACTCGATCGCATACGATAATCGTACGATAATCGTAAGGTGTATGGGCACCTTTTAAGGTCCCCACACACCTTGCGATAATCGCGGGAAATCACGCGATCGTACGATAATCGTAAGGTGTGTGGAAGCCGTGCGACCTCTACTACTGTAAGGTCGCACGACTTTTAACTTACGGACATGTTCGAAAACCCGCCGAGCATCGTACGGTGTTCGGCGGGTTTGTGGCATGTTCGTACGATAAAAGCCGTACGGGCCAGTGTGCGCAAGCGCACACTGCCTGTTCGGCATTGCGGCCATCGGAAGCCCGCCCCTCGGGGCGTGGCTTGCGATCATCGCAAGCACGATCTGCCTATGCAAGATAGGCAGATCGTACATTTTTTTGTAAGTACCTTACAACCATCGCAAGACAGAAGTCTTGCGATGGTTGTAAGGTGTGTGCCCAGCCTTACAATTACTACTCTCTATATGGAGAAGACTGTGAGCAAGCAGCAGCTCCATGATAACTCAGCTCTCAATGAGTTTGTCCCTTGACTTTTTGTTGTAGTCTGTATATAGCATTGTATCTCGAACCCCATTTAGTTCTCCTTGTCAAACCAGCATGTCCATCCAGGGTCTCCTCCTTCAGTGGTGAGGTATCCCTGCCATTGTTTCAGGTTCTGCTCTCTGGGCGTTCCAATGTCTTTATGGATATAACGGGTGGAGTAGGATTACCCTGTGTCTGCAGCAGATACAGGGGTCAGGGTACTTGGGCAGAGATTTTAGAATTCTAAATCTAGTCTATAAACAATGTTATCTCTGCTTGCAAAGCTGGGTTAGCTATATTTAGAACTCTAAAATGTCTGCATTAAAAATGGCAGAGAAAGGTCTTTACAGAGACCGACTGCCACAAAATATATTTATAAGGAGCCATACCTTGAAAAATTAATCCTAGGTCATGTGGTCTATGACTGCCTATCAGGACAGCGGAGAGTCTGATGTTTCATTCGGCAGAGAGAGACAATGACCACAAACTACACCGAAAAACAAGTCTATTCTTCTGTATTGGTCTTATTTACATTTTCAAGATGGAAAGTAAACGGGAAGTAGGAGTGTTTATACAAACATAAATACAGACATAAAGATCTGTCTACACCTCTCAGGCCTTGTAAGTTCAAGAAGGGTAAATCATATCAATGAAGTGTAATGGAAACTTTGCAACCATAGTGAAATCTAATAATAAAACAAGATCTTTAATCCTCTGACATACATTGAAGATGCAAAGCATCAGATGTGCGTGGGGGCTCAGAGTAAGGGAATCCTATGAGGTTACTTTGTATGATATTGTGGCAGCTTCTGTCATCTCTTGTATTTTCATCTGGTGATCTTGCAAATAACACACTTCCGGTCTCTGCCTCCACTGTATCTATGGAGGGAGCTATGGTTGCAACCTTGGCTGGAATTCAAACATGTCTCATTTTGTTCATCTTCATTAAATAGGTGACGATGGAACTAGTAGTTTGCATATATGGTAACATTGGTTTATGCTTCCAGGTCAGCTCACAGGAATTTTACAAGCACACTTTCCTGGCAAGATCAACAGTCATTTTCTGTACTAGCTGAAAATTATCTTAGCCTGAAAAAAACTTTTCCAACCGCCTCCTTCGATCAGCTGATCGAGGGATACCAGGTGAAAGGGTACTGACAGCGGCACCCACTCTGCGAATTTTGGCCGGTTTATGAAGAACCAGCTGTAATTGGCATCCTGTATAGCCAGGATTATAACCTCTGTCAGGTTTTTTTTTACCCCCTTCTGTGTCCTTTTGGGGAGATTTCTCTTCACTTCCTGTCTGATAGCCACAACAGGAAGTGAGAGGAAATCCCTGGTGGTCAGCAGAATCACCAGAACTAGTGTCACCATTGGAAAATGTCCCATGTATTCCTGTTCTGGTGACATCCCAAAATGTTAAATTTTCTTTCACTTTCATTGATGACGGTCACCAGGACAAATAGGGGGGATGAATCTGTCTAGCGGGGACACAGACAGCAATAAAAAATGACATGGGGTCTAATTCCTCTCCAATCTATCCCCAAAAAAATTAGTTACACTTTAACCTTGAAATTATTTTATACTGAGGGTGGGCGCGGTAGTCTAATTATACTTTTTTAATCCATTTAACTTCAAAAAGACGGCTTCTCCTTTAAGGACCTGATTAATTGAGGTGACGTGTTAAGGTTGGACATCTAACCATGTGGTTTCTTTTTATTTTAATTCATGTGCACATGGCTGTTTTAAGTGTAGGCAGACGAGCACTTCTTTCTATTCACCTTACCTCGGATCACACGTTGGTAGATCAGGCCATAACTACCGTGTTTCCCCAAAAATAAGACAGTGTCTTATATTTTTTTTCTACAAAAAAAAGACACTAGGTCTTATTTTCGGGGGATGTCTTACCTGGCTTGGCTGCAGCTGTCCGCTCTGCCGTCCAGGGAGCCACAGACAAGTGTGGGGGCGGGGGGGACACATGTCGGGAGCTGCGGCTAGCGCTCTGATGCAGTCCAGGGAGCTGCTCTGGGTGCTCTGTCAGCCGATCCGAACTTCGTGGTCAGGATGATGAAGAGCCGCTCGGCTCAGTAATGATTTGGTGGGCGAGGGAGCAGGTGGGGGCGGGGGCATATTTTTTTTTCCTACGAAAAAATATAAGACTCCCTCCTTGGCGGGAGGGAGCTGCGGCTAGCACTATCTTCAGGGATTTCTGTAATATGAGATCTACCACCGAACTAGGTCTTATTTTCGGGGTAGGTCTTATATTACAGAAATCCCTGACGATAGTGCCAGGTCTTATTTTCGGGGTAGGTCTTACTTTCGGGGAAACACGGTATATGTGTTGAGTACCGCAGAGCATTAATATTTCCACTCTTTAATAAAACACATTTCTATGGTCAAATAACTAAGATTAAGTTATTTTATATCACTGCATGATAATTGTTTTATGAATCAGTTTGATCCACAACCATAAAGTGTCTGTGTCTGTCACACAATGGGTATTTATCTACTTAAAAGGGCATAAAAGCAAAACAAAAAATAAAATACAGAATTAGACTTTTGCCAAACATTCACTGAAAGTGAATCTATCATTGTTGTTTAAAACTAGCAAACGTGGTGCACTAGTTTTTTGCAATTTCGCGGGTGCGTGCAATTTTTAAGCTTTTATATGTTTTATGTCTATTTACCCGACGTGACCACGTCTATTATACTTTACCAAAAAATTGGGGTAATTAAAATGTTTTACATTATGTTAGGAAACATTTTTGTTTTTTTTTCAAAATTTTCAGTCATTTTTCCTGAATGTAGTAAAAAATAAAAACCCCAGTGGTGATTAAATACCACCAAAAGAAAGCTCTATCTTTCCCCAAAAAATGGTATAAAATTCATTTCAGTACAACATTGCATGACGGAATAATTGTCAGTCAAAGGACCACAGCGCTGAATACTGAAAAATGGCCTGGACAGGAAGGGGGTCTAAACACCTGGTCAGCAAGTGGTTAAGGAGGGTGAAAATACTGAATGATTTGTCATACAACAAGAAATACTGTTTGTAGTATATGCATTGATAAAGTAA
The DNA here is from genome assembly GCF_000935625.1 of Nanorana parkeri. Taxonomy (NCBI): domain Eukaryota; kingdom Metazoa; phylum Chordata; class Amphibia; order Anura; family Dicroglossidae; genus Nanorana; species Nanorana parkeri. The sequence goes on from NW_017307649.1 coordinate 101,772, forward strand.
GAGAATTCATTTTGTGAACACTTCTACATAGCTGTGGAGAATACCGCATGGTATGGTACAGAACAAATGTGGGTGACATATCTGAATTTTAAAGGCTAAGTTCACCTTTTGCAAAAATTAAAAAAATGCATATTTAATAATATAAAAATATTTTAAAAAATACTCCTTTCTTTCATTTTTGCATTCAGGCCTGGAAAGCATTGCAACTGTGATCACTCGATCAGGGCTGCAGAGCTCAGGCTTCTGCACATTCTCATACTGGCAGAGCTCCGTACTGATGTACAGAGTATCGGTTAGGAGAGATGGGGAAAGACTGCAGGACTGGAATAAGGACAGCTCTACCGCATGTAACCAGAGAGAGGACGGCTGGATGCTGTATGAGCCGATTTAATGCAGTTTGAAGTCCAGCCGTCCTTCCCAAACTCTCTTAACACTCCGTACCTCAGTATGGAGCTCTGCCTGGGAGAGAATGTGCAGAAGCCTGAGCTCTGTAGCCCTGATCGAGTGATCACAGTTGCAATGCTTTCCAGGCTTAAATGCAAAAATGAAAGAAATGCATATTTTTTTTTTTTATATTATTAAATATGCATTTCTTTAATCTTTGCAAATCGTGAACTTAGTCTTTTAACATCTTCTATCCGAAAAGAGGGTAATGTCTTTTCAAAAAATGAAAATGACTGCTGCAGGCATTTTCATTATAATGTACGAATATACCTTTTTAGGCAAAGGTACTACCACATTCTGAGGTGTATAAGAAAAAAAAAAATGCAAAAATACCCCCACACCATATCCTCACACTCATATATTTCAGCTCATAGTCATACTAGGCAGGTCGCTAAGCAACAAAGTGAAAGCTAAAAGTAGTATTAAACCAGGTGTCTCAAACTCAATTGAGTCGGGGGCCACTGGACATATTTTTTAGTCCCGTGGGGGCCGCTACTATATACGGTACCAGTGTTCATGTCTGCATATGTTACAAGCGGCAACTGTCACCCATTCAAATTAATGATCGGGTGACAGCTGCTGCATGTAAATGCCTGCACACCGCTTGTCATCATATGTGAAAGGATTACATGTAGTTAGGAATCTGTCACTATCCCTGAATACACAATTGTGTATCCAGGGATAGTGATTGTTTTTTTTTGTTGTAACTGCATGTAATCATATCACATACGATTACAGCAGCTGTCACCCGATCATTAATTTGAATGGGTGACAGTTGTTGTATGTAAACTCCAGATCGATTCCCTCATCCACGCTAAACAGCATGAATGGGAGGAATCCCTCATCACTGCTGAACTATTATATTCTGACAGTACCAGGGGTGCCACTGTAAGAATGTAAAAGAAAAGCCGATTGAGTAATCGAGCCAGCAGGGCCAGTAAATGGCCAGCTCAACTAGTCTGAGGAAATTGAACATATCAGTGCACCTTCTCGGCTATTACAGAACGGGGCCACACATTGGTCACATTTCGTCCTGTGTATGGCCACTTTTATAGCTACTGTATGTCTTCAATGTACACTATGTTGTGAAAGACATTGGTGCTAAATAAATAGAAATGATGCCTTTCAGTTTTCAGAAAGTTGAAACTTTATTCTGCCAGATCCTTCTGCCTATTTAATATTTACATCACAGCTCCTGGCATCATCCAGAAGTGTGTGTGTGTGTGTGTTGTCTGCACATAGTTATTTAATAGCAACAGGTTTCCCAGAACTGACTCATAACATTCTGCTGTTGTCAGAAAGTGAAAGTGATGGTAACTCTTGTCTTTCAGAAACATGGCTTCCAACACTGAACAGGAGATGCGTCTGTGTGGAAACTGGTAAGCACTTTTTAGGTTTATGTTTACAGCAGAATTGTGCTTGACTCTGAATTTTTAAAGTTAAAGTATTCCTTAAGGCTTGGCTTTTTTTGATTTTTTGTTAATGCATTCTTTGCATTAAGGTAAAAACCGGCCAGTACCTTTTCTATTCTATCTCACACACACACACACACACACACACACACCCCACCCCCTTACCCGTGATAGCTCGTCTCCTCCGCAGGGACCAGGAGAATGGTAGTGACGGCTGATGAGCCACAGGCTCCCCAGGGTCCCTGTGTGTGTTGTAAAGTAGTCACCACTCCAAGCTCACTCCTGTGATAGACTATAATTTCAATACAAATTAGTAAACTAAACATGAGATTGTAGTCCATCATGAGCTTGGAGTGGTAACTACTTTACAATGCACACAGGGATCAGGGGGAAGTAGCCACCCTCCAGAAGGAAGGACAGTGTCAGCACCAATTCAGAGACCAATTAAGATTTGAGAATCTACAGCCGTGATACACAAATAAGATACATTTTTGTTAATAGTTAAGATACTTGAATGTATAGGATTTAACTCCTGAATTTAGTGTCCCTTTAACTTAGAATTCCAGTAATGCTACCACAATATTGGAATTCGAACACAACGGGTTTATGCACATGGGTGTACAATGGACTGACTAACATACATAATTTTTACAGATCTGAATACAGCAGCATTGTATACCATGAGCCCCTTCACACTGCTCTGTTTTGGACTGTATTTTCTGGTGTACACGTGTAAACATTTGTGATAATCTTTCAGAGTTTTCATTATGTGCCGGTAAATTTGTAACATTACACACCCATCAGTCCACTATATTGCTACCAAGATATATTTATTCAGATTGTTATTATTGTGAAATGTAAATGGTTATTCCTCTAACATGCAATGACTTGGCAAATTGTACAGCTGTAATGACCTTACATCTGGCTTTGTATGTTTCAAGTTTATCCCTTCAGGAGCTATGCTACTTAGGCTTATGTTCACACCAAGTCCGGACCAGATCTAGAGCAGATCTGCAAACGCAGTGCAATGCGTTTTTGCCACGTTCCAGGCCAGGTTTGTTTTTTTGAATGGCCTTTTAGATGCAGTCCATGCGTTTACATGCATTTTCATGCATTCCAGTGCGTTCCAGACCAGAGAAAATGAGCAGAATTTCTTTCTGTCTTGACCGGAACGGACTGCACTGGTGATGAACAGAGCCCGGAAATACCATAGGGATACATTGGGATGATTTATTTTTTTTGGTCCTGAAACAAACTGTTCTGGTCTGGACATGGTGTGAAGAAGCCCTTAACCACTTGCCGTCCGCCCGTTGTAAAAAAAGGGACGGACGGCACTGCAGCATTGGCGGGTTGCCGTCTCCAGACGGCATTTTTTTTGTGCTCGTGCGCGCCCCCTAGCGGGCACGCACGGGCAGAAAAGACCCGACCAATGCAAACACCCGTTACCGGGTGTTTCACATATAGACAATCGGCGGCTCCATAGCCCGCCGATCCTCCTATATGTACTCGTTTTTTGCCCCCCCTCCCCTGACCCCTCACCTTGAATCCCGGGATCCGCTGCCCCATCTGCGGCCCGGGACTGGCTCGGAGGGCACCAGGAGGAAGAGGACGGGAGATCAGCATGTAATTTCGGTAATTTTTGTAATTTCGGTAATTTTTCCTTAATATAGTAAAAAATAAAACCCCCAGTGGTGATTAAATACCACTAAAAGAAAGCTCTATCTGTCCCCAAAAAGGGTATAAAATTCATTTCAGTACAGCGTTGCATGACGGAATAAATGGCAGTCAAAGTACCGCAGCGCTGAATACTGAAAAATGGCCTGGATGGGAAGGGGGTTTAACACCGCGGATGTCAACTGGTTAAGCTGGCCACCCAAGGCTCGAATTTCAGCTGATTCAGCAAAAATCTGAGCTGCGGGTTGCTCTGCCAGCACCACCTGGTTCGACAAGTTGATTTTCCAGGGTGTAGAAAAAGCTGGGTGTATAATTATCGACCAAATGGTGCCAGCATCCAATTAGACACAGGCACTGAAAACAGTAGCTGGGATACCTCTATCTCGGGATTGGGTAAACTCTGGCCGCTCAGCTGCGGTGAAACGACAAAATCCCATCATACATCTGTTTTGCGAGTCATACCTGGTGGTTGTATTTATCTTGCAATGCCTCATGGGATTTGTAGTTCCACAACAGTTAGAGGGCCGGAGTTTGCCCAACCCTGCTTTAGCCACACTGTTTAGTGTAATTATTTCCCTCACTCAAGAGAAATCCTAAGTGTATGGCCAGCCTCACACTTGGTCTTGGGGGAGAAAGCGCAATGTTTTATTTTTGTATGTTAAAGGCGGTAAAACTCAATAAAATGTATTTGAGTTAAAAAAAGTTAACTTGGCTTTCCACCCTCCCCAGTAGCATATGTTCAGCGGCTGGGACTGGGGAAAGAAAGTTCTGGGTAAACGCCAAACGGACTTGTCAGAGCTGACCGAGCACTGCTTCTCCAAGCCCAATGTGACAGCACTGGGTCAGTGTATTTCACTTCAGTCCCGGTGGCTGAACGGATCATTGGTGAAGGAATGGTGAGTACATGCTGCTGGGGAAAAGTGGGAGCTATGTGAACTTTTTACTGTGGCCTGCATGTTTCACTTTAAGACATGATACGCCTAAAGAGTGAGAATAGCAGAAACTGCCTTACCTTTAAACTCTCTTTCCAATTGATAAGAAGAGAGGGGTAGGAAGACTAACTGCCTGTCCTCTGCGCTCCAGGCAAACAGATAAATGCACATTTGAAATGGAACTGTTTGAGCTATATTTCTGCTAATTGATTTGTAAATAATTTCAGCCTCTTTTTGTGATCCACACACCTCTGCCACCCTGCATAGCCAGACAGGTGACACCTCTATTCTTGGTTCAGCATTGCATGTTCCATTGTCCTCTCCACTTCCAACCTGCTTCTTGGGCAATACAATTTTGCCTTGGTCCAGTGAGAAGGCAGGTTGAAGCGGTAAGGCCCCTTTCACACAGACGGGTCTGCTTGAAAAACTGACAGGTGGACCCGATCGGATGCTTAGTGTTAGTCTATGGGCAGCCGTGTGTAAATGGATGGGCGTTCGTTTATACCCGGTTACCCCAGACACCGGCCAGGTCCGGAAAAGCAAACTGAGCTGAGGTCCTGACCTGATCATGCCGGATCTAGAGTAATCTGATGTAAATGGTCACATGTCCGTTTACATCCGATTCCCCATAGACAGACATGGAGTCTGGTAATTGCAGTTCTTTCCTCCATCACAAGGTGTTGTGACCCCTGCTCCTTACTGCTCTGATCAGGAGGGATCGGTGCACGAAAGCTGATGTTAACGTAGATAAATTCATGCATAAGAAGGCAGAAAGAAGTCAGCAATTATTTGTAAAATCCAGTTTGCTCAGTTAAGCTTTGAAAATAAAAGGTGTATGCTGATTGGTTGCCATGCACATCTGCTCCAGATTTTGTCTGCTCCAGTTTTGATAAATTCCGCCCTGTTGCTTTACTATTATGGTGCTTCTTTTGTGCATATGCCTCTTTTGATCCCTCTATCCAAAATGGTGAACAAAGTATTTATTTTCAAACTTCTCAATTAATTTGATAATTTTATTCTCGGCAACTGGAAAAAAAGGGTCCTTTTACTTATCATTATGATTGTATGAAAATTGGGCAGAGTGTGGGGAATAGATCTTTTAACATTAACTTCTTAGTATCTACTATTGTTACTATTGTTTTGACCAATTGCTATTGTTTTGTCTTCTATCTAGTAAACGCAACATCTCTGTGATCAATTTCACTATTCATGAGATTCACTGTCATCGTAATATCAGCATATGCAAGTTATGCAAAGAGCCGATTCCTACCAGCGACATGGAGGAGCACTTTGCCGCAGAACATGTCACGGTAATGACCAGATGGCTGTATCCACCTTGAGTGGAACTCCAGCCCAAATTCTTCTAGTTCTGGATAGAATAGAGACGGCGTATATTTTCTGCCATGTTGTTCATGCTGCTTGTGTCCCCTCTGGGGAGATTCATCTCAGTTTGTCGTGGTGAACACTGTCGCTTGAACACAGAGTGAGAGCGATTTAAAATGCAATGGTTGTTATCGGCACAGGCGTATAATGGATATCTGGCAGAAGTTGTGGTGAGAACTGTTGCAGATGGGTGTTTTTTCTGAGGCTTCTCACTTCCTGTCATGTGTAAAAGAGGTGACGGGAAATCTTCCTAATGTGGTTGACAACAATAAAATCATGACAGATTTTTTTTGATCATTCTCTACTCCAGATCTAAAAATGTTTGGCTGGAGTTTTTTGTGTATAACCCTTTATTTGCCTATATCCTCTGTTTGATATTTGTCATTTTTAGTTTTGCTGGCCACGTGTGTGCAATACACAACATAGTCCACTGTAATAATCAAGAAAGTGACGTAACGGAATAAAAAGTCAATGTTGTCGGGGTCCACCCCACTGCCTGATTGACAGCCGGCTTTGTCTCTCTAGAGCCAGCTGTGCCCACCTCCCTCTCCAATCTGTTCCACCAATAAGCACTGGAGGGAGAGAGAAAGGAGGGAGAAATCCCTGCAGGGAGCGGTTACTGACAGTCACTGCTCTCTGCAGGGAGAAAATTGTGAGCGGAGCGATCAGTGGTTTGTGTTTGTTTTTAGTTCCCTATCTATAGAGCCGACATGTGACAGCTGCAGTATCACACACTGGCTCAAAATATCAGGAAGAGTACATTTTATTCTCACAATACTTCTCCTTTAAGTGGGATATAACAATCCTGGCTAGGAATCACTGAATATGTTTTATTCTATTGGATTAAGTCAATCTCCAATACCTATTTTCTATGGAAACATAATGGTCTGATAGAGATCCTTGCAAGTATATGGTCAGATGTGGCCAGACAAATATAAAAAGAAAAATAACATGTCATCATCTTGCATTTATTTTGCTTTGACCTCCTGAGTTCTTAGCTTATTCCCATCCAACCTCTGTACCATACCAGCCTATCTTCCCACACCTCTTGCAACAAAATCCTCCATAAGGCACTTGGCCTCATTGGATTCCTCCATGATCAAAAACTTGAGGTGACTTCTCCAAACTAAATTAGTTTTATTTTGTGTAATGATGCCTTTGTTTTGGATTTCCATTAATAAAGTATAAATGTAATTTTAAAATACATTTAAAGGCTCCTTTTGTGGCACCCTAAATAGGTCTCACATGCAGTTACCATGTCATGTAGGAGCCTCAGCAGCAAGGGCTGCCCTGGGCTGTGCTTTTGTTTATTTTTCTGCCTAGCGTCCTACTCGTGCGGGTAGACGTATAACCCATTGGTTAGAGATGTCCTCTGTGTCCTATGTTGTGTTTTTTTTTTTTTTAGTTTTTTGTTTTTTTTAAATGCAGCACAGCACAATGCATGGTATGCACCTTGTGGTGCGCTGTTGTGTCATGTCTTGCACTCTGATTTACACTGTGTTGAAGTGACCTTTACAATTAATGACACCACGCCGCATATAGAGCAGGTGGGTTGGTATGTGTTGTGGCAATGTGCATTAAAGCATGTGACTGGGCCCTAAATGTCACAGGAATACATTAGTAGATGTGATCCAAAAGAGAAATAAAGCCATAAAAAGGTTTTGGCTTTACAGCTCTTTTAAATCCAAAATCAAATGCAAAGTCTGATTTTTATTAAATCTGGAATAAACATTGATGGATGCCAGTTACTTTGGTCAATTTTCTTTTTTTTTTGGTGTGGAAGGATACCAACAAATTGGTATCAA
>NW_017307649.1:109807-114217 GCF_000935625.1 Nanorana parkeri
TACTTCAAGCTTTGGAATACAACATCGTGTGTCTGTATATATGTGTAATATATATAATCTCCCTATCATTACTGTACATACAATAAAACCTCACTGATATTATTTGGGATTTTTGCAGGTGACCTGTAAATGTAATATGACCATGGAGAAGAATTTGCTGGAGGAGCATGAGGTCAGTACCTTTCCACAACTTATAGACCATTTACCTTCGATTGTGTGTTTCCCTTCTCGCATGGCAGAATGCAAGGTTTCACAAAGTGAAACAGTGCTGAGAGGTAACGTGAGCCAATGCTGCACAAATGCCTTGCGGTCGTGCGGGCGAATGCTGCACAAATGCTCTAGGGGAATGCTTTGCTAATGTTTTGAGGAAACGTAGTGCAATGTTGTATAAATGCTGTGAAGTAGGTTTGGAGGAATTATGCACTTACTCTGTGAAACAACATACGGAGATGCTGCAAAAGTGCTTTTAGGTCCAATTGGTTCAATGCTGCGCTAACGCTGTGAGGTAACTTTGGGCAACGCTGCGTGCTGTACAGTTGACCATTCAAGCAACCAGGTGTACATGCTGGAATAAAAAAAACACACAAAAATGTTTTTATTAGTTTCATCAAAACAAATGTTTATTTTGGATTCGGCCACCGGCGCATTCTGTGCATGCACGCACACCGCCATCCTGGAGGCGAGGCGTATGACCGCCACACCTGCTTGGCATCGGGTGATCTCACACGCCTGTTGCCAGCTGCAGCCCACAGTCCATTTTTATCTTCTTTTTTTTTAATCAAAATGGCTTTTTAGAAATGTCTGATTATGTTTATACATTTTCAGCCACAAAATGACACAATTAGATACATGTGAAATACTTGATCAGTAAATACGTTTACACTGTATATGATGTACTGCATTGTAGTGTAAACAGTGATTGGGATTGTCATAAGTTATCTTTTCCGTCTTGCTACCTTGGCTTATCTGTTGGTAAATGTTGCCATTTTATAGCCAGTGGAAAGTCCCAGACATCCTGCAGCAAAACAAAGTTCCAAACTGAAAGTAAAACTCTATGAGCATTGGGCCGTGTGCCGCATGGATATTTATAAAGGAAGCCAACCCTTTTTCAGCCCCCATCTTCACCTTCCTAAGAAAAATTTAAAACCTAATTTTGTTAGCAAGTAACTTAAAGTAAAGCTTCACTGAAGACATACAGGTTTATTTGATAAAGTGCAGTTTTTTTTTTTTGTTTTTTTTTAGAAAAAGAAAAAAAATTGAATGTGCTAGACAGAAAAAAATAAATCTATGAGGCTAATCTCTAAAGTGTGTAAATGTAAACCCACAATTTCTTCTTTTGTTTTTGGTATGCTTTCTATCATGGTGCACTATATAGAGTCTTCTTAAGCAAATAATTTGAGTCTTTTGCAGTCTTTTACCTGTCAGTGTCAGGCTGACAACGCTAAGCAATTGGCAGTGGCATTGTCACCCTTCTGTGTACAAACATCATTTGGTTCTGAACCTGTATTTGGTGAGACATGATACCAGACATACCGAAAAATACATTTTGGGTTTACGTACACTATAACCTCCTCTATTACTATTGTGGTGATTGTAAGGCCTCCAGTGTGATGCTAAATTATCCACAAATCTGTATAGTCATTGGGGAAATAAACAAAGGTTAGTTTTTGCTGTGTAATTTGTGATGCAATTTCTGTGTGTCACATTATATGAGAGCTAAAGCCAAACCTTCTTTTCTTTTGTCTTTAAGGGAGAACTATGAGGCGAGTGAAAATCACTCAGCCTCCTAGCTGTAGCCGATCTGTGACAATGAAACTGTCCACAGGTCGGCTCAATAGATCGGGAAGTGAGTGAACACATACCGACGCTCGATCCTGTCCCTGCAGAGAGCCGTGATTGTCACTCACGGCTCCCTGCAGGGATCCCCCCCTCCCCGTTCCTCCAGCGCTGACTGGTGGAACGGACGGGGGAGGGGGCGGGTACAGCTGGCTCTGCCTCTAGATAGGCAGAGCCAGCTGTCACTCACGCAGCTGGGTGGATCCAGACCATTTCTGGATTTGTCCCGGCTGCGGCATCTCAGTATACCGCGAGCAGTAGTTCGCGGTATACTGAGCTTTGGGTGACGGGAGGGCGCTAGTTTGTGTCCTCCCGTTACCCTAAGGAGAACTATGGGGAAAAGCCCTGACCCCATAGTTCTCCTTTTTAATCATCTTCCAATCATCAACCTGCATTTTGTGGGCTACTGCCTGCTATTTGCGGACAACGCAGAGCCGTGTTGCAGCCAGGAAAGATCCCAACAATAATTGTGTGATAATTGGCTACCCGATTGACAGCTGGCTCTGCCTTTCTAGAGCCAGAGCCAGCTGTGGTTGCCCCTTCCCTGTCTGTCACTCCATTGAGTGCTGGAGGAACAGAGAGGGGAGGGAACCGGGACTGACAGTCATTGCTCTCTGCCGGTAGAAGACCGTGAGCTGAGCAATTAGCGGTATGTGATCGCTCAGCTCTATAGAGCCTGCAGTGTCACACGCCAGCTCTAAGTATTGTGAAGAGTACATTTTACTTTCCCAATAGTTCTCCTTTTAACAATGTTATAAGACAATTTCTATGTGGTGTTGCACCAGCCATTTCAAATGTGGAGCCTTCCTGTTGACTATACTGTATGGAAGTCCCATTCCCATTAGCCAGAAATGGCAAACCTGGCATCACCGTTGAGCTATTCTAAGTTAAAGGCATTCCTAATCTAAGCATATAAACTGACACCACCTAGACTTGATAAAAAGGTCAGGAAGAGGTTCGCTGGAAGGCTCCCCAAGAAGCTGATGTATCAAAACTAGAAATAAGTGATTGGTCCAAAAACAGAGCTGTTCCACACAAGCAAGTTCCCAGTTATCTTCCCTCCGAAGAAAAGAAAGGTAATTGCTTCTGTTTTGATAAATTAGCCCATGTTACTGCAAGGAAACACAGCATGCTTTCAAATGGTATAAGTAATGTAACTTATTTGACAGTAAAACACTATGATTAGAAGAAGCCATGTTTATTCTGTTCCCCAAATAAGAACTCTTACCCTAGAGGAGCCAATCAGATTTAAGTGTTCATTTTTTTCAGCTGTCATTTCATAATGCAGTCCCAGCTGGTCTGGTTGCTTTGGTGCAGTTGGGATTGTAAACGCTTTGATAAATGAGGCCAATTATGCTAAAAACGGTTCTAGGATTATACAGAACTTTATCATACTCCAATGTGATTTCTTTTTGTAGAACTCTGCTTGTCCCCTTCGCTTAATAAAATGCCAGTTTTGTGAGCTGGAGCTGGCCTGTAAAAAACTTGGAGAACACGAGGAGTATTGTGGAGCTCGGACGGAGCGCTGCGAGAAGTGTGGATCCAGTGTCATGACCAAAGACCTAATGGACCATCCTACTGTGTGCGGCAAAATACCTGAACCAAAAAATAAATATCCCGAGTACGAAGGCGCATGGTTTGACGACCTGCAACATAGGAACTATTTTACAGATGATATGTTTTCTCGAATGCCTAAACACGTGCCCAGTAGATTTTATGGGCGCTCTGTGTTAACACGATCCCTAAAGACATCCAATGAGGAAGCGGAACGAAACAAGAGGAGAGAGCAGAACAGAGGTGAGTTTCTTGGCTATCCGTTACAAACCTTTGAACTATCTGCTTCTCATCAAATATAAATGATGTGACATCAATTGTTTGTATCTGTTGCCTCAGGTCTGTCATTCTTCATTATCAATGCTCATAGTAAACAATCGGGGAAATAAGAGCACAGTTCTGTTGATTTTATGTTCTGTTTTCCAAAGGACTTCTTTAACCTCCGCTTTGGTTAATGAGACCCCAATAATATGCCGTACACATTGTAATGCATTTGATTTTTGTAAATGGAGACCAATACTATCATCCCATTACATTTTTGGTGTGATAATGTTCTCGCTTCTAGTAATGCCATAACAGAATCATTGACACAGACAAAATTGTATAGCAATGAACATCAGAAACGAGTCAGAATTTCTTATCGCTACACTTGTTTGAGGACAGTGACTCCAAAGGTTCTGGAGTTTTATTACTTACTATGATATCCAAGCAAGGGGCATTTTCATAAGGAGATGTCATGAATGGCAGACTGTGAACCTTTTTTAATGTAATATTTCTATTCGGTTTTGGGACTTAGGTTTAGGCTAAAGAGTCAATTGGTCACCATTTTTCTGAAGGGATATGACATTTTTGGAAAAATCAGTAATTTTCCGGGTGTGATAAGTGTATTGCCTGCGTTTCAAAAATTAATTTTCACAAATTTCTGATGCTGATACTCTTGTGCCAAAAAAACCAAGCCACTACCCCTGTTTAATCACAACTGATCCTCACATGTCCCTCCCTTCTCCACTGATCACTGGA
>NW_017307649.1:114284-123527 GCF_000935625.1 Nanorana parkeri
TGTGCACACCTCTCACTGAAATTACTTCCCCCTGTTCATTTCCTGTATAATAAAAAACAAAAAGGCCTTTGACACTTACAAATGTCTTTCTAAAAATGTTATCTGGTGCTATTTCATATGATTACTAGCTACCCATGGTTGCTCATTATTCTTGTCAATATTTTGCATTTCTACTTTAATGCCGCAACAAAATTTAAAGAATCTACATTAAAAAAAAAAAGAAAACCCCAATAACCAGGCCCTCTTTCAGAAACTAAAAACTAACATACCGCAAAATAGTTTGTCTGCCCTGCCTAGAATTATTCACCATGACAGGAACTTCATATTTCTAAATGTTCCTCCGAATGTCTTCCCTGCCTAGCGAAAACTCATAGCTCAAAATGCTCATAATGGCCACCTGTCTGTTCTGACTACTTGCCTGCCCTGCCCAGAGTTATTGACACTGAAAGATATCTGATGGCTTTAAATGTTTGTCCTGATCATATGTCTGTCCTGCCTAATGTTCTTCACTCTAAAAAGAACTGATAGCTTTTAAATACTTTTGCTAACCACTTGTCAGAGCTGAGATCTCTACATACCCAAAGGTGCATATGATCTGTTCCCATCATTTGCTTTTCCATGGTAGTTAACCCCTTCATGACTGAGCTTGTTTTTAGTTTCTGTTCGTTAATGGCCGAAGCACTTTTTTGACGTTTTTGCAGTGCGATTCTTCCACGGCAGTAATGTACTTTCTTACCAAGTGCACCCACGCACATTATATATTGGTTTGTTTTTTTTTAGAGGACAGATAGGGCTATATATTCATATGACATATGTGTGCCTAATACTTTAAATGTCTTACTTTTCAGTAATTCTTGTCACATCGACTGCATAATATGTATTAATTGACCTAAGGGATAATCTTCATAACATTTCACATTCAATTCTTTCCTTGTCCAAGAGATCACATGGTCAGATGGATTTGATGACATCCCACCAGAGCTGTTGGAAGAAGATGCAATTAGTGTCCCGCCCTATTCTGATCTCTTCCAGCCTGTGACCCATCAGAACACTACTGGCCTCAGCCCTGAGCCTGAAACTTCCTTCCCTAAAAGGGATCCTAACTTCTGGAAAAATATGTACTCTTCAAATAATGTGAACAGGATGACTTCCCGCGACGGAAATAATATCAATAATGATGACTCAGCCCAACTGAATGTACCCACTTCTTCCTGTACGTATTCCATTTCTGTGATATTGAAATATACTGTTACAAAATTCCATATTCTGAAGAAAAAAGTCAAATGTTGAATATCTGAATAAAGTCCAACTTAATTTTAAATTGAGTAGGGATGAGACAGAACCTCTATCAAGTTTTTGCTGCTGTCTCTGTCCTGGTTGAGGGATTCCCCTTCACTTCTTTCTGCAGCTGCTACCGTAATGGTAGCTGTGATCTGACTGCTGTCTGCCAGGAGTGCCAGGTTCTCAAAACTGGCTGCACAGAAGTAAAAAATACTTTGGCAGGTAAAACAGTTCCTTTATGTGTATTTATTTAGCTTCTTGCTGGAGTTCAGATTTTTTTTTAATGCAGCAGAAATATATACAGTCTTGGTAAAAATGTGAGTACACCCCATGGAAATTGACCTTTTCAACATATTTGAGCAGGCAAATATTCGATCTTGATTCAAATAGTGCCTACACATAAAGGTGATATACTTGAATAAATGACACTTAAAAATAACATGCATGCAATGCAATAACGCTGCATTCATTGTCAATTCAAATGAACAAAAATGCATATCTGTCATGTGAAAAAGTAAGTACACCTCTTACCTACCTTACCTACCCCCACTTCAAATCTATGCAATTAGAATCTGATGTTCCAGATTGGGTGCCAATAATTCGAACCGCCTCCTGGATTATGGAGGTGGAACCTGTCCTAATTTAAGTAGAAGTACTGGGAAAGTAAAAAATACTCTCCCCAAAACTTAGAGCTGACTTGGGACACTGCCAGTGTCACAGGCCGGCTTTATAGATCAAGAGCTGCACGGCCATGTAGCCACTGATCACTGGCTTCTCCCTGCAAAAAGAGGTGACCTTCAGTCATCGCTCTCCCCAGGGAATCTCCTCCCTTTGTTCGTCCAACGCTCACTGGAGGGACAGACGGGACGGATCGGGCACAGCTGGCTCTAGAGCGGCAGAGCCAGCTGGGAGCCAAGTGGTTTCCTACAATATTGTCGAGATCCCTTTCTGCTGCAGTGCAGCTCTGCGCTATCAGCGTATAGTGGGCACTAGTTGACTTTTGGGCACTGGCGTACATTAGTAGTATACTCCTGTGACCCAAAAGAAGTAAAGCCAAAAGAAAAGTTTTCCTTTTTTACCTTTAGACATTTAGGGTCATCATAGTGTGGTGGTGTCATCGTGCCATGATCAACAGAGCTCTCTAAGACCCTAAGAAAAAAAGCGATGGATGCCTAGGAGTCTGGCAAGGATATTTTGCCGATGTCCAGGACTGGCCAGGCTAGAGAATTCAACCCAACAACCAACGAGGTGCAAAATGTAATCGACAATTACGGTCTCAATGCATGCATCTACAATCAGAAAAAGATTGCACCAGTTCAACCTGAGAGGTGTGTGTTAAGAGAAAGCCTTTGGTGTCCAAAAAGGACATCAAAGCAAGATTACAGTTTGCTATTGAACAAATTAGGTAAAGAACAGGCCTTCTCGAACTGAAGACTGATCAATTAAAGATGGAGTTGTTTGATAACAGAAACGGTAGATATGTTTGCTGGAAACCAAAGACAGTATTTCAGTCAAGTCATTGAGTCAACTATACTTTTTTGCACCATATCAAAGGTGCTTGATGAAAAGTGAGTCCATTTGTCCAAAAGTTGAAGTAAAACCCTTATGAAGATTAAAGTGATGGCTCAAAAAGAGGAAATCGAGGGTTATGGACTGTCCTAGTCAAAGCCCTGATTTGATTCCTATTTACATTTTGTAGGTGGGTAGTTTTGAAATGGGCAGCTATTGCAAGCAAACCCACAAACCTCTTGCCACTGAAGGAATTTTGCATGGAGTTGTTGTCAGACTGGTGGGTAGTTACACAAAATGCCCATTTTGAAGTAATTTTTGTTACAGGGGCTGTATCCGCTTTTGATGCCAAGGGTGCACTTACGATTTCCACTGTACACCATTAAATCTGTTGATATTTTTGTTAAATGATTGATTGAAAAAGCATATGTCTTTGTGTTCCTATTGGAGCATATCCTCTGATCTAATGTTTGCCTGTTCCTATATGTTGGAAAAAGTCATCAATTTCTATGGGGTGTACTTAATTTTTCACATTATTTTTATTTTTTTAAATGGTTAACTTTATGGTTGGCTGCCTTGCATTTTCCTTTAATTGTTGTAGGTGCAGTTGGACTGCTTTTACCTGCCAAAATATTTGTAATAATGCTCAGTGACACCTGTGAGTGATGCACCAGAACTGCACTGAATAGTCAGGAGGGTGGCACCACTTTTCAGAGCCCTGCAGCACTGCAGCTTTCCACATCTCTCCTTGATCTCCAGCCTGCTCTTTGATAAAGGAATACGCATCCTGTCATGGGTGACATCTATTTTTATTTTTTTCTCACCTTGCTGTAAGTTTGACTAATTGCTTTTTACTCCAGCTCCAAATGCTGGAAATATATCAGAATCACGGCACTGTGGCAATATAATTTAGCCTGATTTTGCTCGCAAAGGATTGAAAGAAGTAAATAAAAAGAGAGATGTCAGCTGTTGTATTACGTACATTTGAAACCGGCTACAGAAGGTTTTTTTTTCTTTGCATGGAGTTGCATCCAATGACATTAATGTATTAACAAAGCTTGTTATTGCATATAAGATAATACATTTTTATATTTCATCAGTTGTCCCTCCATCTGAGGGCACCCAGCTGCCATGTGAGTTCTGTGAAGAGCTGTTCCCTGTGGAGGATCTTATTTTACATCAGGTACAGTTATCAGATCCTTTACTTTGTCATACGTAACAGAGCAGCTGTGACTGTATAAAGATGTAATCGGCTATGGCTGGCTATGGCCGGGAGATGACTATTGCCTGACCTGACCATTTTCCACCATTATGGATGATGTTCTCATGTCTGTGGTAGCAGCAGACACCAATAAGCCAACCTCTCTCATCACATTGCATGCATCAGCAAGCCTTTCCAAAGATTACAAAACCTTGTTTGATTGCTATTGTTCCCACCCCATCCTCCAAAGCTAAGCAGACCCAGGAACATCTGACTGCCCCCCCCTCTTACATATGTTCTCTTGGCTGAACCAAACATACATGTTTGTAGTACAGTTGACAGTTGGCAGCCTGAACACACTTTGATTGTGCCTGTATATTTGACCACCATGCTATTTTTAGGTAACCCTTAGGGCCCATTCACACTATTGTGGTGTACAATTTGCATAGGCTGCCTATTGCACCAAAATGCACTGAAAAAGGTGAATGCATCATTTTTTGGCAATACACGTCTGTCGACAAGGTGCATTGGGGTGCCATTCAGAATGTATGGCACTGTATCGCACCAATGCATGTAACGTGTGTTAGCACAACATGATTGTATGAATGGGCCCTTAAAGCCACATTCTGTGAAAAGTGATAATGTACACACTGCAATATGTGTGTAAATTATCATTAAAAAGCTGCATATTATGTGCCGAGGGCTGCTGCAAAGTATAAAAAAAACTTACCTTGCAGCACGCCATCTTCAACACAACATTGTTCTTGCGGGGAGTGAGGCATATGACTCTGGTCGCACGCCCTGCCCCTCCTTGCTGCTTGCCCATTCACAAAATGTCTTGTATTTTTTCAAAGAATACAAGTTGTTCTGTGATTTGGAGAAGAGGGGGTGGGGATGTGACATTATCACAGAATGCCAGGTATTGTGTGATGTAAGATGTTTTGTGGACAGTCCTTAGTTGTGGTGGCTGCATTTTTTCCAGCCTTTCTCCTATTTGCTGCTAGTAACGCTCTTCCTTTCCTCACTTACTAAATAGTACCTATGGTGGTGCAGCACTGTTGCCCTCGGACAGGAAGTGTGTTAGGACCACAGAACACCACACCTTGTCTCCATAATATAGGTGGTAGGTCACATATCTAGAAGTGAGAATTTTCATGGTTGACTAATTGTTCATGAAAAGCCGGAACAGCACTATGAACAGTTCCTTCAAGCACATACAAGATAATAACATGGTTACTTAAAACACCCAAGTCAAGATAACTGTTCCTGTGGGTTTTGTCCTTCTGATTCTTTTTCTTTTACGGTTTCAGTCTGGATGCCAACTTTCTGCTGCATTCTCCAATAGAAGATCTTCCTCTATTCCTAGAGAGAGTGTGAGATCATCCTCCCCACCTGTCCACAGTGCACAAATGGTCCTCCTTCCCTGTGAATTCTGCGGCGTATTGCTGGAGGGGGAAATCCTCTTCCATCACCAGGTATTGTGGAAATAAGTGGCTCATGTGTTCTTCAGGATTTGTGACTACTACTTCACCAGCAATAATTAATACTGGGCAGGAGCTTTAAAGCTGCACGACACTTCTGGCTTGACACATTTGTGTTGCGTTAACCTAACTTGCGCGTGTTATTGTGTTGCGACACCATTCATTTTGAATGGCACCCCAACCTACTAAAGCAATGTACCCTCATACATCACACTGCAACCCCTATTAATGCACTACAGCATGTTATGGTGCACTCTGTTGCCATAAAATAGTCGGGTGTAGTTTGAGGTGTGTTGCCAGCTCACTCAAAATGAATGGGCTGTCCTAAGGCAATGCGTGAATCTAGCCTTAATCAAAGGGGTTCAGCTTCATAATGGAATAAAAGACGAGGCTTTTCCCCACACCACTGCATGCGCCAGCGTCCTCTGTCAGAATACAATAAAGACAGCGGGAGATTCCTCGATTAATGCATTGATGAAGGAACCTGCAATATTTTTTTTTGTTCCTCCCACAGGTTGAACGAAGAAAATATTAGTGTATGGCCAGCTTTACAACATTGTGCTGCAGATAATGTATACTAGGGATGCACCAATACCATTTTTTCAGTATCGTGTACAAGTACTGATTTTTTTTTCGGTACTCGTTGATACTGGAAGTCCCATTAAGGAAGCCGGGCTGCGTGTAATGACTCACTGCTCGGCTTCCCCATTAACCGGGAAGCCGTCTCCATGCTTCCACATCCCCAGGGCCAATCAGGAAGCTCGGGGGGGCTGGTAATGACTGGCCGCCTGGCTTCCTGGCTTACTCGCCGGGCAGCGAGTAATTACTTGTACCCTGGCTCCCTGATTGGCCGGCTCCATGCTCCCTTGTCGCCAAGTGACGAGGGAGCGTAGAGCCGGCTTCCTGGCCAATCAGGAAGTCGGGGAGAGGGAGGCAAGTCATTACCTGCCCCCCGGCTTCTCGTTTGGCCGAGAAGCCAGCTCTATGCTCCCTGATGAGGATGGAGGCAGCTTCCCGGCCAATCAAGAAGCCGGTTAGAGTGTAATGACTCGCCGCCCGGCTTCCTGGTACAAGAAGTTCCGGTATCGGGATAGGCATCGGGAGCATTTGTATCGATGTATCGGCATACTAGTAACGGTGCATGCCCTAATGTATACCCAAGACAGTGAAATCCTTAAATTGCCCATTACAGATGGCTTTAGTTTTCTAACCTGCAGAAGAATGCCAACTGGAAGGTGGTTGCTAGGAGTTACCTAGCAACCACCTTCCTAACTAGCATAGTCAAGCAACTTTTGTCATCCTGGGCTAATTTCATATGGCAGAGTATGAAAAGTATTTTATTTATACTTGATGTGCTGGTGAATACGGTAGTGGTGTAGAATTGTTTTGTATCTGTAATCCGTGGGAACTTACTGATTTGCTTTGTGTTTTAGGATCAGTGTGAAAGGTGTCCAGTCTCCGGAAAAAGCTCTTTTACACCAGAGCTGCTTCCTGATGATGCAACATATGACGAGAAGCCATACGAAACTTATGAATCTCCAGCAGTTACCCCTTCCCGCCATGGTCCCACAACAGGTCAGTAAGGTCACTGCATTGTGAGGATACTTTAGCTGACAGAAGTAAAGAACCATCATTCTATTTCATGGCAGCAGCTTCAGTTTATTGTACTTCAATTCAAAGTGTACAAAGAAGTAAATTATAAGCAAAACGTTCTGCCTCCTTCAGGTAAAAGAGTTCTTGTTTTGAAATGCTACTTAAACCAGTGTTCATTTTGGCACCAAATTTCATTTTCATTTTAGTCTTTTGACAAAAATTAATTTTTATTTGTAGTCACATTTTAGTCCTCAGATTATTTTCTATTTTAGTCTAGTTTTAGTTGACTAAAATCTAATAGGTTTATTTTTAGTGTCATGTATTATTTAAGAAATTCTCTAGCATTTCCAAACTCTTTTTTTTTATTGTATATCCCTGGAGTCCTTTTTTTTAATTTAACTTTCCCCAGTCATCTTCCAGGACAGCCATCGAGATATAGGCAATATTGGAGGTGACATGTTCTCTTTAAGGGGGGGGTTGTCTTTTAGAACCCTAGTGTCACCTTTCCACTTCACTGGATATAGCTGCTGAGGCAGCTGAATGTCAACACAGCAGGTAGTGTGCTCTGTATGGGGTGCTTGACTCCACTTCCGATACTCGGACTCCTATCTACAGGTTATGACGGACTAGTCCTATGTCCGCGGCGGCTGGCCCTGGAGGAACCGGGACTATATGTTTCTGCGTCCTCCTCCTTTTCCTGCTAATCAGGGACGTTGTTCCCTACTTCTATTTTGTTCTGCTGTTGCTGGGCTGGGGCTGTACTTACCTCATATACAGGGACACAGACTGCAGCAGCCAGCAGCAGCGGGGAGGAGAACAGCCTAGCAGAGCGGCAACAGCAGTGCTGCAAATAATCAATAATGAGAATTGTTGACAACGATTTTCATTTGATTTCTTTGACGAAAATTGAGTAGTGGACAAAAATCGTTCTAATTAACTACACTTTTAATTTTGTTTTAGTTTCGTTTTTGTCACAGAAAAATGGGCAAAAAACTAAAACGAAAAATTTTCGTTGCCGAAATGAACACTGACCTAAACCTGAACCTTTTACTTTGCACATGTTGGGTGAGGCAACCGGTTCAAGTAACTCCTATGGAATATAAGCAGCATGCATATCACTGACATTCTCTCTCTACTCTTCTGCCACCGCTCTCTTTATGGTACTTTTTGGGTAAGGGATAAGGGGCAGCAAAGCAAAAACATGCCGCTTATGTTCCACACAGAGATGAGTGAACCTGGTACTTTGCCCAGTTACCTATAGCAGCCAATCGGAATTCAGGACAAAATGGGTTTTTGCATTTAGTAATAAACAGGAACAAGAAATACATTTTTATAATAAATTCATTTATTTGCTGCTTCATTTTAGAATATTCATGATCTAACCTGTAATACCACGAATATCCTTTGGTTGATTATTCACATCTACATATTCCAATTATACAGATATCGCCATTAGTTCCATGGTAATGAGGGGGCAGCTTCAGTTTTCTGTTTACTAGTGTAAGGTTCTTTTATTTAATGCACTTTGCATAAAACGGATATATATATATTGTTGTTTTACCAGCAAAAATTGACACCGGTGTTGGGACTAACCGGTACCTGATGAGGGAGAGTGCGGCTAGACCTCCACATCCTACGAGAAATACATTTCTAGCAGACAATCCGTACCGGCAGCCAAGGATGAACAATAGCCTGCGTAACTCTAACCTGGAGGACACAAGAAAAAGAAACATGGAAGAGAATATGAGGCTCTTTAAGAACCAGGACCATGACAACCGGTCTGCTAGAGGAGCATCCAACAGGTAGCACCTTTTTCTCATTAACATAAAATACAAACTTTATACCACTGAAGGGGTACGTTTTCTTTCATCTTTAAACCAGCAGTCTTACCATCTGTTAGGTAAATGTAAAGTGCACTTGTCATTTTATAAATATGAACACGCAGGAAAGGAAGATTGATCACTGCCTGTGTGTATGTGTTTTTTTTTTTTTAAATATGAAGATTTTGGGGTATTTCAAAAAGGGGTTGTTCTGTATGTAACAGCTTGGCTCTTGTACATATGATGGTGATTGTTAGACTGGTCAAGACCAACAATACTGTAAAATGGTGTCTTTTTGTGTGTGTGTGTGTGTGTTATATATATATATATATATATATACACACACACACACACACAC
>NW_017307649.1:123694-146581 GCF_000935625.1 Nanorana parkeri
TATTTATTAGTGATGCTCCGATACCACTTTAAGACCGAGTACCGATTTTTTTTTTTTTTCCAAGTACTTGCCGATACCAATTACCGCTACTTTTTCTTAAAGGGACAGGTCACATTTTTTCTAAAGCAATAAAAAAATCATGATTTTAGGTCAGTTTCTTAATATTGCGAAGAACATGAAATGTACACTAAATTAATATTTATCATGCCATTGCTAACTAAGGCTTGTATCCCCATAGTGGGGAAAATAGATGAGCACATGTCCAGACTCCAGAACACTGTATAATAGAGATATCTTGAGAGATATAGAGAGATATATCTATATCTTCTAATCTCAATAAAAAAAATGTTTTTTCTTTTGTAGGACTAATGGCTCCAGAAGCAAGGTAAAGTGCTGCAAAGTACACATGCGAGCATTATTTCAATCACAGCATAAATTCAGGTAAAATATCAATTCCTTTTTGTACATACCGTAACTTTTTTTTTTCTTAATCCTTTTCAGGAGACAAATAAGAAGATAAATCCTGGAGATGTTAAGGAAGAATAATATTTTTGTTATTTGTACATTTTCAGATCACCATAGAGAGAGAAAATATATATATATATATATAATCTCCTTCCTTTTTTTGTTCTCTTGTATCACTTTTTATATTACATTTTCTATAATGAATTATAATTGTATGTAACACAAGCCTTTAAAATCTCTTTGGCTGCATCACTATTAACACTGTTTTTTGTATTCTATTTTTAAAATTCTATTTTGCAAATTGGACTTTGAGGTTTTAATAGCCTATGGTGAGTCTGATTGGCTACCAGGTGAGTTCTACTGGTGAATTACCTGGCTTTTTTTCCCCCCCTTTGTGTATAACTTATACAGAACAATACTGGAGACCTTTTGATTGTATGTGGTTTCTTTTTTTTTTCATTGCTACTTAATGAAATAAGTGTAATATTTTTGGTGTTAAAGCCAGTTATGCAGGCACTAAGCAAGATGGCAGGATTTCTTTATTAAAGCACTCTCTTTCTCACTTTATTAAGTGAAAGAATTCCGCTAAGCACTTCTTGCATTCTATAGCTCCTAATATATTTTTAAAAAATGTAACAAGCCTTCCTGTGAGAAACATCTAAAAATATCACTGTGGTAAAGGCAGACTAGTGTGCTAACACGGCTATGTTGCTGTAATGTGTGGTGTATTTGTTTATTTTCCAAGTTTGTTTAAAAACAAATAAAATATTTCATACCTATTATTATTGTTTGTTTTTTTTTATAATTCTTTATTTTGTAAGAACACGAGCATCCATACAGTGACAGTGCACACAATTTGTCAAGAATACAGATCAAGGCTCTCATTAGGCAGTGCTAATAACATGTCTGATCGCATATGCATGGATTTCGTAACTTTTCCATTTAAGTAACAAATACAACATTAACAACAATAATAGGACATAATAGGCTTTGGACCCTAGCATTAGTAGGCGTTATGTGCTTCTCTCCGAGTCGCCCCCTGCATGGTTATGGCTCGGGAGTCCCCTCCCATCTCCACCCGATAATAGTATCATGGAGATCTGATCCCTTGGGTAGTTATCAGTGACTCCGTGTGCGGCTAACAGGGGCTTCCGCAATTAGTATTCTCACAACGACTGGTCAGAATGCACCTATCATGTTCCATTAATCAGTAGAACATAAGCACTAAAGACAAACACAGGGTAGTGACAGGCAGGTAGGTAGATATAGAAAGATAGGGGAAGGCTGTAGGTGAGGAAAAGAGAAAGTGGACCCTCTCCCATTGGGTTATCCATTTCCAAATGCTCAAGTCATCTGAGGGTCAGTTGGTGGATCCTGCTCAACGTGCACCTGGTATTCCGGGGAGAAGAAGAATTCCGTCCAGGGAGACCATACCTTGCAGAAAGTGTCATGTGTTTCTCTGGCTGACGCAATCAGATCCTCCATTCTCCAGATCTCGTTGACCTTCCCCAACCACATGCCCATCGTAGGGGGTCTTGTGCTCCGCCAGAGTATCGGAATACAGGCTTTCGCCGCATTAAGTAAGTGTGGCAGTACCGACTTCAGGTAAGCCCGTTTGGGTATCTCATTGTGATGCAAGAGGAAAAATGCCGGGGTCATTGACTATTATTGTTTTAATAAATGAATGCTGTGTTAAGAATTTTGGACAAGCAACTCTTGATGACAGCAGTGTGGGATTGATCATGATGCTAAATGGTTTCTTGAAGTTTAAGGGGTAATGGCAGATTAGCGATCTTATCACTGGCGGCAACTTGCCGGCGACAATAGCGCTAAATAAATACTTACCTGCCTCTACGGCATTACGTCCTCCCTTGCTGAAATGCAGCAGAATTTCCCTTACAGGGGTGGAGCAACAACTCGCTGGTCCAGCCAGTGGGGAAGTGACAACCTAGAAGCAGCATAGTATTTTCTTTGGCCTTGTAGCAACCTGTGGTAAGAAAGCCATTACTGTTGAAGTCAAGGCAAATGTTTTTTTTGTTTTTTTCTTTCTTTCTTTCAATGTAGAACCTTCACCTAATAATCTTTGTTCCTTACTATTTGACATTGCTACTCTTCAGACAGCATTCCTGATATTCTGGGGAATAAAGGATTTTTGTACTCTCTGTAAAATCATTTTCTTGGAGTCTATTGAAGGACACAAGAATTAACTGTCGGGAGGGCATACAGGAGGATTGAACAATGGCTAGCACACTGTAGGCCAGCCCAGGATAACCCCTCCCACTACCAGCATGTCTCAGTTTTGTATCAAAGCTGTACCAAGAGCATAATCATAAACACTGAGGTTGGACATGTGTCCCTCAATGTAAAAACCCTCTTTCTTGTTCATTAAGGGGCACAGGAAGTAATTAACTGTCGGGATGTTCTAAAGCAGTGCAACCAAGGGGTGGGCAACAGCCAATAAAATGTTAACAGTTCCACTAAAAAACAAAAGAATTGGGGGCTGTCTGCAGTTCAAAGAGCCACCTGAAGGACCCTAAATCCAAAGCTGCCATCGGATGAGGCATGAACATCCACTTGTTAGAACTTGGGAAACAAATAACTGTTTCCTAACAAATAACCAAGAGGCACTCACATCTAGTAGAGTGTGCCACAATGTTGATTGGAAGACGAGACTCCAACAACAAAGTCCCATGCACCCATAGGGTGTTCAGAACTCTTCTCCAGCCTAACAGTATCTTCCAAAACATGGGAAGGACAGAATTCCTGACTCCTGAGCTGGGTTTCTTGAATCATCAGGCCAGGGTCAACCTGGTCATCAGTGCCAGATGAACTGGCCTGGCCAGAGACTGGACTGACTTGTCCCACAATGACAGAATGTTGTTTTGAAGAGGTCTGTAGTGGAACTGGGTAAATGGGACTGGCTCAAATGAGGTTGCCATCAGCCCTAGGACTCCTAGACTGAATCGAATGAGTCTCCGGGTGGAGAATTTGAAGTTTCTATTGGGGAATGAAAATTTTGACTTGGGCTGTGTGCAGGACAAAACCCAGATACTTCAAGTGTTGAGTCTCTCTTCCATTTCATTCCATGATTTATTAAAGGTCCTGGACGGTCAAGGCTATGCTACACACCAAAACCTACACCGACTGTTCCCTCGACAAGAGGTCATCTAGGTATCCCATAGCACTGATAGCACAGTAGGGGGAGCAGTGTAGGAAGAGGGATGCAGAGGGTGAAGAAGTTAAGTGTTAGAAGAGGGTGGCAGCCTGCTCCCCTCTATCACTATTACCTTCTGCACACTTTTCAATACTTCCATCTTGCACTGTGCACCCCTTTCTTCTAAGCTGCTCACCCCTTGCAGCTTACCTGAGGGCCAGACTCCAACTCCTGCTGAAGACACACAGGACTGTGAGCAATGCAGAGACAGAGCTTAATCACAGGGCAGAGCCTAAGCAAGAGCAGATTGGACCCTGATTGGCCTGCCCAGCAAACGGCTCTGCCCACTCTACATGGTAACTATTTTTTGGACAGGCTCCTTTCCTCCTTCCACACACAGGGCTGGACACCTTTAGCGAAGAGCCTGTCCAGCAATATGTTGCTATGGCAAGTGGGTAGGACCATCCTTCTTCCCTAGGGGCAGCCCATGTCGGCTTCGGCCCCCTGCTGACTTGATGGGGCCCAGTACAACAATGCTGGCTGTACCCTCTTGATGGTGGCCCTGCTTCTGGGTTTTGGTGTCCGAGTTGTCTGTGCCATAGGTGGATACATTTGTTGTGTGGATTATTAGTGGCTGTTTTGACTTGTTCATCTACGGTGATGAGTCTGTACAGCTGTTCATCTAGTTTTCCTTTTGCAAGGATTTGCTTATTGTTTCGGATTGTACATTCATCCCCTCGAAATTGAACTGTGAGACCATTATTAGCAAAGGTTTGCACTGATAGAAGGCTTCCTTCTAGGTCTGGGACATAAAGTATGTTTTTCATGAGGATACTCTGCTTGTCCTGACAGTGTGATGCAGTTTAAGAATCCTTCCGCAGTAATACTTTCCTGTTTGCTAGGAACACTTTGTCCTTTGCACTGAAATCAATTTCTGTGAAGGTCTCATCACTAGTCATGTGACTTGTTGCGCCTGAGTCAATACACACCATCCATGTGGTAGACATTCCTGAGTCACTTTTAACACCTTCATGACTGAGCTTGTTTTCAATTTCTGTTCGTAAATGACTTTTTACATTTTTGCTGTGTGATTCTTCCACGTCAGTAATATGCTTTCTTACTAAATGTACCCACACATATTATATATTGTTTATATATTGTAGAAGTGAACACTTTTTTTTTTCACAAGTTATGATTTTTTTTTTTAATTTCTTTTATAATAAAGTATAAAAAATATATTTTTATTTTCCTAATTTTGTTTTACACTTTATTTTTTTACACTTTGTAAAGTAAAAAAAGTTTATATTAAGCAGTCACTATGACTGCTTGATAAATTTAACTTTTTGGCTATTATTAGGCTGCTCCAAGCTTAGAAACAGCTAATAATAACCTTTAGAGACTGATCCTGACAGCATGTCAGAATCAGATCTCACTAAGGCCTGGTTCACACCTGGGCGTTTTACAGCACGTTCCTACGCGCTGTAAAACGCTCAACATGTGAAAACCAATAATTGCCTATGGGCATGGTTCCCACCTGGGCGTTTTACAGCGCGAAGGAAAGCGCTGGAAAAACGCCCTACGCCCAAAGAAGTACAGGAGCTTCTTTGGGGCGTTTTTCCATTGGTATTCTCGAGTGTGGATCGGGGGGTGCAAGTGTTTAAAAGTGGGAACAAATTTTTTTTTTTAAAAGGAAAAAAAAAAAATCATACCGCCAGCGAAACGCGTTTCACAGAACGCAAGAACGTGCTAAAAAACGAGCTGAAAAAATACGCTCAGGGGTGAACCCAGACTAAAGGTTTCTGATCCTGCCTAGACTATCAGAAGTGATACATTTCAGGCACAGAGATACATTGTACCTGAAATGTATCACACAGCTTCATAAACATCGGGCTATCGGGCTGTCAAAACAAATAGCAGAGAGGTGAGTCACTCTGCTACCTCTCTGCTATTTTCAGCTGTCAAATACGGGATTGCTATTTTGCGCTCCTGTATTTGTATGTAACGGCTTCATTCTTTCATTAATGAAACTTGTACAGAAGCTTAACTATTTCATTATTGAAAGGTAACCGCTGAGAATCAGCAGTTACCGGCATTACAGATCCTTAAATAGCTTGTCACGTACAGTGTACGTGGCCAGTCATATAGGCACTTTGTGACGGGACGTAGAGTGTACGTCCCATCACGAAGGGGTTAAGGTAGCGCTTTATGATCTGCCTACAGTTTCATTGTAGATGCTTTAGCTCTTCCTCTTGTAGGTGCCTCTCGCTTTTGCTGTTTGGCTTTCCAGATTGGAACAGCCCTTTTTCAGGTGACCAGTCTTTTTACAGCGAAAACACACTGAGGGGAATTTATCAAAACTCGAGCAGAGAGAATCTGCAGCAGTTGCCCCTGGCAACCAATCAGCATCTCTCTTCAGTTTGCTCAGGTAAGATTTGAAAATGAGAGGGAGAAGCTGATTGGCTGCAGTGTAAGTCAGCTCCAGTTTTTTGATAAATTCCCCCCACTCTGTTTTCTTTTGCGCTCTCATTCACCTTTTAAGGGCTTTCTCATTTTCTTCATTGTGCAAATTTTCTTCGATTGTGCACTTATTCGATTAATTTTCATTTAATGTATTCTAGTGTTAGTTGCTGCTCAGGTCTGGTTTCTAGAGCGTTAATAAGAGCACTGTATGACTCTGGAAGGCAGTAATACTACCATGTGGTTATCTTTAATTTACTCTCCAATTGCATGATTTCCGTCATGGCATTCACATGTTCATGCATTTCCTGGCCTTTTTTCTAGTCTCATCTCATATAGCTTGCATAGCAGATATAATATACTGGTTAGGTTTCAACGCTCATGCAGTTTTTGTAATGCAGTCCACATACTTTTAGCTGTATTCTGTTTTCGGATGTGGATGAGCTGGTTGTCTTCCACTAGCAGACTTTTAATTGCTTTTGCTTGCCTGTTCTTCTTGTCCCATTCCTCCATGGGTCTGTCTGTACTCAGAACTTGCCACGAGTCATCTTTGCTTAGCAGCATTTCAAGCTTGCCATCTTTCAGTAGCTTGCATGCAGCACTTGTTGACTTGCAGTGTTCTGTTTAGTGTCTGGGCCCATAACCTGTTGGTTATGTGTTTAGATGAAGCACTGAGATCTTGAGGAATGCTGAATTAAGTTTTACTCGCTTAGCAGGACATTACATGTAGCGGATTCCTCTAAGTTGTGAGGTGGATCCTTCATGGATTGGACTTGTTTTTCTAGTGCATCCCACAGATACTCAATTGGACTGATATCTGGAGAATGTGGAGCACCATGACACCCCTTGAAACTGTTGTGTTCATCAAACCATTTTTTCATTGTGCATTATCCTGCTGAAAGAGGTCAAGGCCATCAGAGAATACCATTTCCAGGGGGTGGTAACTTGGTCAGTAACAATGTTTTAGATAGGTGGTAGATGTAAAAGTAACACATCCACATGAATGGCAGGACCCAAGGTTTCCCTAAGCAAAATACTGCCTCCACCTGCTTGCCTTCTTTCCATCTCTTTCCCAGGTAAGCGACACACACACACACACACACACACACACACACACACACACACACACACACACACACACCTGCCAGCCACATGATGTAAAGGAAAACATGATTCAAAGAGAAGGGAAGATTCAAAAGGCATGATACAGCACAACTGAAAATATCAATGCAGAGGTAAGTGCACAATTTCAATGCAGAGGTAATAGAATAACAGCAATGCAACATTACAAAGGTTACAAGGTAGGTATATAGGGCATTGTATTGTAGACCAATAATATGTGCATTGGGAGGGAAGGCAATGTCCCTATTGTAGAATTTGGCATTTAGCAATGTCAGCTTGACATCTACCCTTAATTATTGTGTGAAAAGTACTTGATCACAGAGGAAGTAATTTCTTTAACATGTGGCCTGACATCGTTTGCTGCGATGGATTCTGGTGCCCATTTTTGAGCGTGGAATGTCCACTGTGCGCTGACTCTGAGACGGAGATCTCTGTCCAACTTCTGATGGGACTAACGGGAATGTGAACCAGCAGCTACAGAAATCAGCAGTGTAAACAAGTCATACAAATGAAAGGGGTTCTTATTTCTAGCAGTTTGTTTTCCACTCTGAGGCCTATATTATGTGAGGAAAATATCACACAAGAAGGTGAGGACATTCAAAATCAGATGTTTATTCTTATGACACTTTTCCTTATCTAGTATGCTTCATTTGCACAGCAGTGGTTTAAATAGCAATACAGACGAGGGGAATGGCATTGAGTAAAAGGATCTGTTAAATGCAACCATAGATAACTTCAATAATAAATATACATCAACTGTACAGCACACTTCCAGGGCTCAAAAAGTAGATATGTTGCACATAAACCCATTGCTAAAGTGTATTTGTTTTGGTGGTCTGCTCTCCACCTTCAGGGTCATTGTAACGAGTCATGTTTGTGGCTTTGAGGCTGTGGCGCCTAGGGAAGCAGCTCTCCCCTTTCCTTGTATTGCATTTACTTCAGCCACCCCAGTGTCTTTATTACATTTGCCTCTCCTAGAAATAGGTTTTGAACTTGTAAAGTAGAGAAATGCATTTGTCTAATACAAACACTTTTGAAAGCAGATCTTTCCAGGTCAGCATCTGCTGTGAATCACAGTTGTGTCGCTGCACACCTTTTCTTTGCTGCTCA
The DNA here is from genome assembly GCF_000935625.1 of Nanorana parkeri. Taxonomy (NCBI): domain Eukaryota; kingdom Metazoa; phylum Chordata; class Amphibia; order Anura; family Dicroglossidae; genus Nanorana; species Nanorana parkeri. The sequence continues at coordinate 132,003 of NW_017307649.1, forward strand.
ATAGTGCATCGAAATTGTTCAAATTACAATAACCAAATCACTCAAAAATAAAAAAAAATGAAGTTACAGAAGTTCGTGCTGGAGCTGTCAGGCAATGCCGCTTGACCATGGTGTCTGCAGTATCCTCTGCCCTGCCAGGAACTGTACTTTATTTGGTGACAGTTTAGCAAGCACTACTGATAACATTTGTCACAATGACAATAAAGGGTTGCTGCATAACTAGCAGGACACGAGTAGCGCTGTAGTAACCTACAACCTTGTCTAAGACTGGTTTAATGGCAAAGTACTTATTGTTGAACTACATAATTAACATAAAAGAACAAATGTTAAAAGTCGAGCAGCAACATACATTAGAAAGAATACTAATACTTTGAAGGAGGTACACCTAGACAAGTGCCACCTTTATATTTCATATTACTATAAGCAGGGTTATTAAGTAAGGCAGTGCAAAAAAAAAATCAATGATGTGAAAAGTGGATCTACCCAAAGTACCGGATTTTGGTTCACTGTAAACACATTGCTTAACATGAAATCTTAATGCCATGGGTACTACACCTTTCATCAACCATTACACTGCCTTAATGAAAACCACTCGTAGGGGTGATCTCTGCAGAGATACGGTGTGGCTCTGTAAACTATGTCATTACAATCATATTCATGTCCACTCATCACTGCTAGCCTGTGGGAGCCAAGTGTCACTGCATAGTTAGTACTGTTATTGTCAGTGCAATTATTACTTGATATGGAAACTGAGCCCCGTGTTGGGTGTCCGGTGGGGTTTTCTGCCACATCAGAACCACCAGTTAAAAAGCTGCAGTGGACTGAGGTTTGAGAGTTGACATCGTCCTGCCCAGAACCTTTCGTTAAATTTAGACCAAAGAAAGGGTCAATATGACTGCAACCATCATGTAAGTTCCTTCTGGCCGTATAAAAAGAACTTCTCTGGACACTAGATAGATCGCTAATAAGGCTAGGGATGTGAAAAGAATCACTTTGTAGTGTTTCCATTGGCGCCAGTGTTTCTAATGTGTAGCATACTTCTGGTAAATTTATTAGAGTAGATGGGCAAAATAATGACAAAAAAAAACATTTTTGTCCTCTTTGGAAAAACTGTTATGGGTCCAACAAGCCATTATTGTTTTGCAGGGTTTTCATGACCTACAAGTCACCAGAGGGCAACACTTGCATGCATATCTTTTACATTAGTAAGTTGTGTGCTCCATTATCTTGCAGCTAAAAGGACAACCTGACATCCACTCCTATGACATCACTCTGTGCTGTGTATGGCCCAAGCCCTTCCTGAATACAGTGCATTATGGAACTGTATGTGCTCAACCCCTTCCGAGTCTCACTGACATAAGGCCACAGATTCAAGTTCTTCAGTGAATATTCAGTCTTTGCTGGACCTATCACAGCCTGTGTAACTAAGTTGAGGTGGGGGGGAAAAAAAAAACCCAATAAAAAGAACAAAAAATCTCCCCCCAAAAAACAAAAATCCCCAAAACCTGTTCCGCTCACATCCATAGATACTCCTAAATACTGAGAAATAAACAGCCCAAGTATGGAGCTATTCACAGCCAGCAAAATCCAGTGCTTGGTAAAACAATTACAACTTAAATACTACTTTGAAAAATAAAAAAAATAAAAAAATAAGAATCTTTTTTTCACAGCTCTAGCTCCAGTGTGTTACATTCGTGAACTCTGGAAATAATTTATCATTAAATTATATTACTGTGTATATTCTTATTTACAGATCCCATTGTTTGAATAATTTCCTGTTCCTCCAGAAATACCTGTTGACGCCATCACTTACCTCAAACCTTACGAGTTCCCAAGACTTTACTGTTAGCTTTTGAAGAGAAAAATCAATTTGTCCGCTCACATTAATCAGTACTAAAGTTTTTTTTCTACAAACAATTCACAAACAAGGCAAAAACCCCACCAGAGACTTCACAAATACAAAAGGTAAATGTGCAGGTTTGGGCAGAACAAAACCATAATGTTCAGTAGTCTTGTTTCCTCAGAGTTCTGTCCAGGGGGCAAGCAATTTCTAGTAGCCAAGTTCCAGTCCTCCGATCATTCACCGTCTCCTCTGCCTGTCGTCTGATTATGGTCAACCACTGAGTGGATCTTCTCGATAATGGATGGCGTGCCTCAGTTTCTCCAGCATTATTTCAAGGGAGGAGTATTGTGGGAGCTTTATCATGAACATGCACGTCTCCACACGGATGTATCTGGAATCCGGGGATCCTGTAAAAGTGTTCAGCAGAAATTTAAGTGGACCTGTACCCAAATGGTAAAGTCTTGCTCAAATGGAAAAAGCAAGTGTAACTGAAAGGCTAAAATACTTCTCTTTACTGAAGACACTGCTGCTCCAGATTTCCTTCAGTGTACACACAATGAAAAGTCTAGGCATAAAGACAAGGATCAGATGGGCTGGTCCTACCCTTCAGAGATCACGTGACCATATGCCCAGGCTTTTGCTTACATGATCTGTGATAAAGCTGCAGTACTGATCTTTGTACTAAAAATCCTTTATGTCATATAGTTTAATATTAAGCAACCTGTAGTTATACTGCCACCTACAGGAGAAACGGACACTAGACAAATACAAAAAAAAGGCCGACTTCCTTAAAGGAGAACTATGAGGTGAGTGCTTTTCACTCACCTCATAGTTCTAGCCAACCTGTGACAATGAGACTGTCACAGGTCGGCTCAGTAGATCGGGAGGTGAGCGAACATATACCGGCGTTCGCTCACCTCTCGATCCCGTCACGGCTCTCTGCAGTGACGGGGAGGGGCTGGATTCCCCCCTCCGATCCGCCAGCGCTGACTAGTGGATCGGACGGGGGAGGGGGCAGGTACAGCTGGCTCTGCCTCTAGATAGGCAGAGCCAGCTGTCACTCACGCAGCTGGGCGGATCTCGACATCGATGTCGGGATCCGCTCCGGCGTCTCAGTATAACGCGAGCTGTAGCTCACGGTATACTGAGCTTAGGGTGATGGGAGGACGCTAGTTTGTGTCCTCCCGTTACCCTAAGGAGAACTATGGGGAAAAGCCCTGACCCCATAGTTCTCCTTTAAGTCTATAACCACTCACACCTACTTAGTTGTAACAAGCAGTCCTAAGAGAGAATGATAGCATATGAGGATTTAATAGAGTCCTTTGCTAACTGGAACACAGACAGGTTGTCACTGCCAACTGCAGCACAGCAGGGAGAACACCAGCATACTGAATTAACTGGGAAAAGAAGAATTTGTTGGCTAACAGGACAGACTTTCAGGATTTCCAATATCTGGCCTGAATCTATCAGTAGCTTCAAACTCGGTCAAACAATATAGCAGAAGAGAAAAAATGAAATGAAACTGAGCAGGGGTGAAGTCGGAGGGGTGATGACCTCAAGGGGGCTGGCCTACATTTTTAATGCGCCTTGTGTCCATTTCTCCTATAGGTGGCAGTATAACCCTAGGGTGCTTACTAGCAAGCTCAATAAACGATAAAGGTAAATATTTAAGCCTTATCCTGATGCATAGTTTGCAGTAACATCTCCGTATGGGCCAGCTTTCAAGCTAAACCTATAGTAAGGAAATATTGATGCTGCCACTGCTGGCCTCTCTTCCTGAAAATGCTAGCTGTCTGGTAGTCATTCTGATCCGGTGGCTTTAGCACTTTCTGAGCAACTGGTCTGAGCAGATTTGAATTAACTGGCTACTTGTTCTCAGAAATTACTAGAGCCAGAGACAGCCTGGTAGTTAGTATTACTGAAAGGAGAGAACAATGGAAGTCCCTGTATTTCTCTCAGCACAAGTTGACTTTAATGAAGAACTCCAATTGCCTTCTAACAGAATATTATACTATAAAATAGACAATTAGTTGCGCTAAGAAAGATGTAAATGGTCACCAGCTGCAACAATGTATGTGGAAATCGTCTAATGAATATTAAACTAATCTTTGCATTGAGAGGTGCACAGTCCCAGCATGCCGAGATGAAGTAACTCCCGTGCACATGCCCGGGAATTAGGCCTGACCAATTAAAGCAGTCCAATACTCCAAACCCGGAAGACGACTGCGAAGAAGAATGCTGCGCAGGTGAGGGAGGAGAGCAGCGCTGGGAGTGGGTTTGGTAAGTCTGCCATCATGTGCCAAGATGCTGTGCAAGCTAGCACAATATGGCTAAAAGCTCCAGGGCCACTCCCCCTTTTTTACAATTTTGTATTTTATATTACTTTACTTCCGCTTTCAGGTAGCGCACCAAGTTCACATATAGTATTCTGAATCTTGTTCCCATATATGTCTACAAACTCAAACTATACTTGGTGCCCGAAGAGCGCACTTCTGTACAGATGGACAGCCCACATTTGGTTGTACCTTTTTAAAAAATATTTATTGTGTGCAGCTTAACCCCTTCATGACTGAGCTTGTTTTTAGTTTCTTTTGTTAATAACCGACACATTTTTGCTGTGTGATTCTTCCACGTCAGTAATATACTTTCTTACTAAGTGCGCCCATATAATATATTGTTTTTTAGAGGACAGATAGGTACACTTATGTAATATAAATATATTGCCATAAAGCCTCACTATGGACAAATAAAATACTAAGATTGAGGAAAACAGAAAACACTTTTTCCCCAGTTTTGATTTGTAGCATTTTTTTTGAAAATAGCACAGCTAAAAAAAAACATTCATTAATTCGTCCTTTATTTGGAAAAACCTTACATCCCTAGGATTTTGGACATTTTTCTGCACTTTTCTGTACTAAAAAAAAAACATTAACCCCTTGGGGTGAAAAACAAATCTGCAGCTCAGCTGCAGATTTTCATGGTAATGGGTTAATTTTGTATTTTTTTTATTAATGATAGTATAAAAGTATATTTAAATATATCAGTTTTATTTGTTACATTTATTTTTTTAACTCTTAACTCAATACTGAGGCATCCATTAACGAAGGTAACCGATGATTCTCTGCGATTACCAGCATTACAGAAACCCAAATAGCTGATCACGTACAGTGTATGTGAGCAGTCATTTGGGCACTTTGTGGCGGGACATACAGTGTACTTCTCATGTCACGAAGGGGTTAAAGCGTAACTTCACCTAAAAATACAGTATAAATAAACTGCAATTATTTCCAATATAAATGTCCGCCTTCATTTTGTACCAATAGATATCCCTCTCTGCTTGTATAAATGGTCTTCATGGTAGTTCTAGACAACAAGGGCTGTTCCTAGACCATCCACAACCAAACGCACAGCTGCATAAATCCAGGTTTACCCTGTATAGTTACAATCTATAGATTTTGTATCTTTTTTTTTTAAAGATTGATAAGCTAACAGAGTCATATCCCCTACCGAGCCTTACAACTCTAGATATTTTACCTGTTGCTCCATCAGGTGGTGCTATTTTCATGGGGTAAGGCGGGACGTGTGCAGTGTCGGGTCCCCCATCTTTACAAGGACACGTGAAGGGAATACGCTCCTGATTGCAAGCAAATTTGATGAACTTACAAAGTTCTTCCTGAGTGAACATTTCCAAAGCACACCAGAAATACTCTATATGCTGGTCCGTCTCCATCAGACCCACTTGGTACATTGTGTGAGCCTGCAGGACAATAAATGGCAGTTAAGAAAGATGTAGTGGTTTTTGTACATTTCCTATTAAGAAAATAAGTGAAAAAAAACCCAAAACACACTGGCGCCAGAAAAACGCGACAAATCTCAACCCAGCTTCAAACACTCTGGGGCAGCTCCTCACAGTCAGGGCAAACCGATGATCTAGGAACAAAGCAAAAGGAGCGCCTCCATAGTGTAAAACAGATTTAATAAAAGGTAAAATACAGCTGGAAGTGTACTTGCAAACAACCTTTAAAAAACGAGCATTGAATGTGACAATCTCAAGTATATCAAGATGGACAAACGAAAAAATGAAGTGGAAAATTGGAACCTAGAGGAGTGATTTTCAGGTTCTGATGAAAGGGGTTTCACCTCTCAAACGCGTCAACCGGAGGAAGATCAGTGTCCAGATGGCTTGGCTTAAGCACTTACTCTTCCGATTTTCCACTTCATTTTTCCGTTTGTCCATCTTAATCTACTTTAGATCGTCACATTCAATGCTCGTTTTTAACAGTTGTTTGGAAGTAGACTTCCAGCTGTATTTTACCTTTATTAAATCTGTTTTACACTATGGAGGCGCTCCTTTTGCTTTGTTCCATTTCTTATTAAGGTTAGGACAACAATTGGTATATATGAACTATCACATACAAATATCTTGTATTTTTTGTGACAGCTCTCATCTCCCCAAGTTAAAATGTTATCTCTACGCAGCCTACTGATAAATGTTTGTTAGATCAGAGCTCCGTAGCTTAACTTGCAGTTTACACCCAGAACTTGAGTGACCCTTCTCATTAACTCCATCAGTTGGTGGTTCAATCTGAAGTTTCAATCAGGCAAAGCATGCCTCAAGGCAGGCAGTTACGGCTGTACTATTTAGCTAACCCATAGTGCTATGAGAATCCCAACAGTTACTTTAGAATGCAGGTGTATTGCTTAATCTCTTATACCTTCAAAAACTCCAGGTTGATAAATGGCAGCCCACAGGTTCTTAGCTCCATCTCCAAAGCTGTCAGGCTGGAGAGAAGTTGCAGAGGGATAATGGAGCCCAGCCCACTTCGTACTGCGTTCATACACTCCTGATTCCTTAGCTCGCGCATGCGCAGGTTACGAATACCTGCTGCATATATGTCCTTGTTTTCCCAGCTTTAAAAAAAAAAAAAACACAACCTTTACACACAGTTTACAAAGCCCTCTTTATTTACAAAATGCAAACTCAGAAACTAATCCAAATATTCTGTCTGAGAGGAAAAGTAGATTTCATTGTGCTGCATGAACTTTTGTCTTTTTTTTATACTTCTAATGCAATGCAATAACCAAATGTGTGACCCAGTCTTCATTTGCCCTTACCTCTGCTTCAAAGTAAAAGGGGAATGCCAGGCACCGAAATCTATATAAATTCTTAAAGGATAATACTCTTTAAATCAAAAAGTTACCTCTGGTCAGGAGTGGTAAACACACAGATCGGTCCTGTTTATTGTACAATTCATATTGTCGGAAGCTGTGTATTTTGTGAATGGTTTATAAAATATAAGGTGTGCTATGAATGGTCAAGGGGCAAGGAGGGGCAGACAAACAACACCAATTCTTTCATGTATGAGAGTCGCAGCTTTAAAAGCTGCATTGAATAAAAGTACAGCACTGGCTGTAGTATCCGGCATAAACAAATTAATGGTAAACAGGAACAATTTGCACATTTAACACACACCTCACCAAAGGTAACTTTTTTTTTTCCCCTCAAGGAATTAATATAGAAGTCTGTATCCAGAGTTCCACTTTAACTGTTCTCTTGTATAAGGTTCATTTTTATGGAGAAAGCAAAACATTATTATTCAGGAATCATTTTTATGGAAACCTATATTGGTCAAGCTTGACTCAGTTTAAGTATCTATATCTGATATCCTGAGGGTCGCTGGGGATGGTGAAAATCAATGGATAGTCTGGGCTGCATTTAGTGACAGCCAGTATCTTTCAACTGCGGCGCCAGAGGTTTCCTCTCTCTACACTAAGCGTTGAGTCATTCCCTCAACACCTCCACCATTAAGAGGGTACCTTGAATTTTTTATTTAATGAATACAAGGTGTTTTCTGATTGGATGAGGTGGAGAGGAGGGGCAGATGACATCATTATCTCCACCTTGGTAATTCAGAGAACAACTTGTATTCACTTAAAAAAAAAAAAGGCAACAAGGCATTCTCTGAATGGTGGCAATGCTGAAGAAGCGACTCCCTGTGTTTAGTTCTGCTTTAATATATTCAGGAGTGTAACTGCCAGGAGGTCTCCGTCTGTGTAAGAGAGCTGCTGTTACCATTTCTGCACTTATCACTAGCAGCATTTAATGCAAGCTACAATCTATAGGTTTTGCATCTGTCAACAGTAGCTAATTACTAGGGATGCACCGATACTAGTACCATACTTGCCAAAATGCTCCTGATACTAATCCTGATACTGGAACTTCTGGTATCAGGAAGCCAAGTGGCGAGTCATCAGGGAGCATCGAGCTTGCTTCCCGGCCAATCAGGAAGCCAGGCGGAGAGTAATTACCTGTCCCCCGGCTTCCTGATCGGCCAGAAAGCCAGCTCCATGCTTCCTTGTCACGAGGGAGCATGGAGCCGGCTCCCCGGCTAATCAGGAAGTCGGGCAGCGAGTCATTACACGCCGTCCGGCTTTCTTAATGGGACTTTCGCTATTTGGTATTGGCAAGTACTGGAAAAAAAACAATGATACTCACACTCTATACCGAAAAAACGGTATCGGTGCATCCCTACTAATTACAATATATCTATTTTTTACACTGTTCTCAGCCACAGCAAGCCTTTGGCCCCTTTCAGATGGGTGGTCGGATCAGGTCCGCCTGTCAGTTTTTCAGGTGGACCCGATGTAAGTCTATGGGTAGCCGGATCTAAAAGGATGGGTGTACATTTACATCCAGTTGGACTCCGGCCAGGTGGGAAATAAAAACAAATTTCCAGACTGGATCATGTCGTGTCAGACTGGTGGTACTCTGATGTCCATTTACATCCGATTTCCCATAGACCGACATGGGGTCCGGTCATTTCAGTTTTTTCCTTGATGGAGGGCAAAAACTGGACAGACACGATGTCACAGCGGTGACAGCCCATCCGAACCACTCCGATCAGGAGGGGATCTGTGCACAGATCCCCCTCCTGATCGGACAGTGTGAATGAGGGCTTAGGCCCCATTCACACTGAGCGATTTTTGCAGCGATATCGCTCATATTTCCACACGATATCGCTCTATGTAGCTTCTCCAATCCATTTCAATGGAGCTGTTCACATCTCGTCGCTCAATATCGCTTGTAGCTCGTCGCTCCTACATGACCCTTTTTTCGAGCGATTTTGCTCCTGATTGCATACAGCCCAATAGGAAGAAGTCGCGCAATATCGCTCAAAATCACGCGATTTTCATGTCGCTCAGTGTGAATGGGGCCTTAAAGTCAAAGTTGTTTTTTTTTACATAAAAGCCTTGCAATTTAACTCCTAATTAACCAATGCTAACCCAATCTTGCTAACAATCCCTTTCTTATATTTACCACTTGTAAGAGAAAAGTTATTTCACACAATTTTGTCTCTCATTCATTTTTGGTAGTGTTAAATACAGCTAAAATATAAAACTGTTCTCATTTGTAATATAAAACTGTTCTCATTTGTAATATGGGTTATACAGGTGGACGAGACTAGGTTTATTATTGCATATTACCTGTAGGAATATCATAGAATTTTCCTTATTTACCAGTGCTATCCCCTTCACACTGAACACTTAAATACTTTCATGTGTGTGATCACTTACTGAGATAATGAGGCAAAACGTTTGGTTTTAGTCCATATAAGATTCCACTTTTATGATATGGTCACAGATGCATTCAAAGAGTACTATGCACTGTGACACAGGTACATTGATCTTAATACAGTGTTCCATTCTTCATACTTACACCACAGGTATGTGTCTGCCATTCGGACAGAGTTCCACCTCCTCCCCTGTCATGGTTAAAAATGTAAATGTACAGCTGGGTTTGTTGGGGGAGTCAGGGCTCTCGCTGGAAAGATGCTGCGAGCCTATTTCAGCACAAAGTGCTTCCAGCTCAGTTTCATCATTTACCTAAAGAAAGATAAAACAGCAGCTATGGTAAAAGATGCTCATTGCCTTGACTGCACGCACACAGATGACCCTTTACTTATAAACAATTGCGGTTATTTCGTTTAAACACTATAAAACTATTCATAACTAGCAATACATGTCTGCTATCTAGAGAGGGTTCCAGGATTTAACAGTATTCGGCATTAATACACTAGCAGCATTTGATTTTCAAATCTTCTCAAAGAAACAAAATGAACTAAAATAATAAAGCAGAAGATAATGAGACATCCATTCTCCAGAGGACACTAAGCGAAACTGGCAGGTGTGAAGTGGGAGGGGCTTTGTCCCTTAAAGTGGCAGGCTTTTACATTTTTTGCTGTGTCCAATTCTCCTGGTGGCAGCAGCATAACCCTATATTTCAGAGTTCTTCAAGAGCTGCGTCTCTCAATGGACTATGAAGAAAAGCTGTTTACCTGATCTCTACTTCAGCTGGCTCCCTCCGGGTTCAAAGACTGGTCCCCGTAGCCACTTCAGCCATTTGCTCCAACAGTCCAAGGACCGCTCACGTCATCATGTCCAATGCAGGTTTCGTAACACCTGCATTCGACATGAGGAAACTGAGGGACATTCCAGCAGGTGGAGAATGGGAAAAGAGGAGAGCGCTAAATGCTGGGGAAGCGGGGATCAGGTAAGTAAAGTGCTTTGCTCATGTATTCCTAGGGAATCGGAGTACTTAACCCTTGCAGTGTGGGGGTAGGCCCACTGTAAAGGTATTTTTTTGGTTTGCCTGGAGATGGAACACGCTGTAAAATGCCCAGGTGTGAACCAGGCCTTAAGCTAACCTGCACTGAGAGAAGTTTACCAGCCACCACTACTGACCTTGCAGGAAACGTTATCTCTGGGTGTTATGGTTTGTGTGAAGTCAAAACACACGCTCTTCATACTTATTTCCATATTGATGATTCAGAAAAGCACTGAAACTACTGAATAAGCATGACAGCCAAGAAGTAAATATTTTTACATGCAAAAGTGTCAGACTCCATATATCTTCATGGATTCCATGTCTTTGCCACAGGATCCTATAGAACTGTAACAGAAATATTGTCTTTCATACTGTATAATGTCCTCTCCCTTGCTTTCCTTACTCACACATACCCTAGAACTGAACACTTTATCTTGGGTTAGAATGTCTTATTTACTCCTAATTTACATTAAAAATACAGTAAAAACAAAACATATTTACATTTTCAAACTTCTTGATGTAGTTGTAGGTTAGAATGTCAGCCTCATAGAGATCTGCCTCAAGATCCAGAGGCTCGCCTACAAGCATCTTCCAAAAACATGGTAGTAGATCCAGTGGAAGCGGTACGTCTGCTCGAATAGCTATACCCAGTAACTGACCAAAGAAATGAAGCAACTGCTCCTCTGAATAGGTTATAGGGCTTGGTGTCAGAAGGTACTTCCCCTGTGGAAAAACACCAGCATTACACAATGAAATACCACTAACAAGAGACAAATCTTGACCAACATTTCTCTGTGGGGAAACTTGTACCAGCATGTCTGTTAAAGTGGAACCCCAGACAAAAATGTATTTTTTCTAGAGTAGGGAGGATCACCAATGTAGTCGGAGTTTTACTGCTATATGCCTGTTCTGATGTCATGACAAATGAAAAAATATCTACATTATAGCAACTTATTCCTTTTGCATATTTTACAGAAAATGCTGCTAAATATTTCATTTATAACCATCTCACCAGCGTATGAGTGAGCAAAAGCTGTCCCCTGAAAACCTGTTATTATGCTTCTATTTTGGAATATTCACAGCACAGACAAGACAGAAGTCAGGCTGTCAAAGTCAGCCCACACCAATAACAGTTATGTGTCACTGCATAAGTCAGCCACCAGGGTTAAAGATGGAGATCAGTTTGGCATATCAGAGAGGGTACTGTTTCACATGCTTGGGCTGCACATTTTCAGAAAAGCAGGAGCTTATTTGAAATAGCCGATGGAGCAAAGAATGAAGGCACCACTATGTTTACATGCTAAAGGGATGAAAGATTCACTTTAATGGAGGAAAAAATAACAGCTCTGACAACTGTCCCCAGGACTGGTGCCCAACTCACCACCTGTCCCAGTAGCTACTGTACAAAACAAGATTTACCCTCATTAGTCACTGGCACAGGAATGGGAACAATGTGATAGAGGTTCTAATCCTCCATCATTCAATTCAAATCTACAAAATAAAGGGTTTAGATTGTTACTAAACTCTGCAAACTCGACTCCTCTGCTTAATGCAGCAAAGAAAAGACTGATGGCAATTTTAGAAAACACCCGTCACTATGATACTGACTGACATATTATCATGCCTTCACATTTTTTACCCTGGAGGAAGCATTATCTAATTCTGAGTGGTCCTATGCACGCGGACTGCTGGCGCTGGTTTGAGTGGGCACACAACATTTGAGTACTGTAAAGAACTCGTCCTGTCCTGACATCTGTCCTGGGAGGTGCCGAGGACCTCTTCCAAAAGGCAGTGGCAAGGGGTGACATAGCAAAAATAGGATTTTGTACTCACCGTAAAATCCTTTTCTCTCCGTTCATTGAAGGACACAGGCAACAGATCGTAGATCCTGAATGGTAGGGTAATATCGCCACCTGCAGGAGAAGGACGCTAGGCACAAAACTAAAGACCAATTACAGCCTAGGGGCGGCCCCTGCCGGTGGCCAAACCCCCCACCTGCTGACAAGTCTCCAGTTTAGTAACAAGCAGTTAGGAGTGTACACCCCATAAAGAGGGCGGGGCCTGTGTCCTTCAATGAACGGAGAGAAAAGGATTTTACGGTGAGTACAAAATCCTATTTTCTCTCCCGTTCATTGAAGGACACAGGCAACAGATCGTAGATCCTGAATGGTAGGGACGTCACCAAGCAGTAACACACTGAGGGATGGGCAACAGTTGCAGGGAAGCCCCATACAGTATTTAAAAGAGCTTGTCTAGTATTTTGATAAACCTTTCTTCTGGAGCTGCAGCCCTGTAGTACATCATAACTGGATGAAAAAGAATGACTGCACAACCTGCAGCCAATGCTGCTGTAAATGCTGTAAATGAAGCATGTCTGCATAACAGGACCACAAATTAGTGACTTCTTACCTTATTCTTATTGACCGCAGAGCTGGGACAAAGCAGAAGGAGAGAGAGGGATAAGCTCTGGAGTTCTTTACACACTTGCCACAGAAAATGTCGGAAAGAGCCACCTGAAAACAACAATTAATAACGTTACAAACACTTACATGAATAACCCAAGTCAGTATTCTCCTAAATATGATCTAAAGCTTTCAGGGTTGTTTACCAAAGGGTGAAGATTTTGGAGAAGGCAGAAGTGAACAATCTAGGACAACATAGCCAATTTGGAAAAATTCTCCAGATCAGTTATGTTACATAGTTACATAGTATTTGAGGTTGAATAAAGACATTAATCCATCAAGTCCAACCTATTAGGATAGATGTTGTCCTAGATTGTTCACTTCTTCTGGCTTCTCCAAACTCTTCCCCCTTCTGTGAATCACCCAGTTTGTGATACAGTGAAACACTGACCAAATTGCTCAGCGTATTTATGAGCCTGAACTGTGGTGACCACAATGAAGTCCGCATGTTCGTTATACAGCTCCAGCTGTAAATCTGTACAAAACACACAGTATAACACCCGTGTGAAATAACCAGTGATAGCGCTCTAATATTAGATTCTTCAAAAAGGAAATCTTACAAAGCTGGAAAGCATTGGTCACCTAATATTAAAAAAAGCTGTGATGTGAAAGAATGTCATATTCAGTAGGTTCGCTGTATAGGACAAAGGATGCTAAAAACTGACAGTATCATGTGGTGCACTGCACACTACAATGGTGATGAGCATTGTACTCTGCACAGAGTTAATTCTGCTGCAGCCCTGTATAATGAGGAAACTATCTGGCCACTTACTTGTTCCATGTACTTCTTCCCCAGTAAAACGGATATTGAATGCATAAGTAGGATCCCCTCCACTTGCCAGTTTGACACACAGCTGGGAGGAGGGAACACAGGCCAGCTGCCGAGCTGCTTGGCAGAAGTAAGAGTTCTCGGAGGTCCTAATTTCACCTGGAAGCAAATAACAAAACGGAACATGAAAAAGCATTTATGAATCTTGTCAAATCAAGCAAACCATGTTTGATGTGCTGTGTTAAGATAACAATAAAAGCGCAATAGGACTTGGATTATATAACAGAACTATTAACTAAACGTACAGTTGCCTGTTTAAAACTGGTCATAAATGAGGAGATCTAATAAACTCTTTCCAAGGGGATATCAATTTCCCACCCAACATGCACAATGATTATTCCATATGCATCAGACAGACAAGCTCATGGAAATTACAGCTTATCCCTGCTGTCCACAAAGAACAACATCCATTGACCAAAATGATCCAACCTGAAATACTTTACCATTCTGGGGGCAAGGTATTCTGTTCCAACTGCTTGTATACTTCCGATGATGCAGTGATCAGCAGGATGTAGGTCAGTGGGAGTACAACAAATTCTCTTTTCTTATGATCATCCAAAAAAGCAAAACTGGACATATGCTCCAGGCAGTAAGGAGGAACATGGGCCTTATATATAGCCAGGGGTGGTTAAAATGGAGGAGAGTTCAGGTTTCTCATTCTTGTGATAAGAGTTCTACCTCCAAGGACAAGGTATATATCACATTTTATGTCTGTATTCACTTGGGCAGCCTAGCAGGTGTATGAACAGCCGGCCTCTTATAAAGTTAGAAGTGATTGCATGTTTCTTGACATATACTGTATATCTATGGGTCAGGTTATGAGAATCCCAAATGCTGGCC
>NW_017307649.1:146761-187757 GCF_000935625.1 Nanorana parkeri
ATATATATATATATATATATATGGCTATGGAGTATTCCCTCCCTCTCAGGTAAGCGAATAGTGGTTAGTTTTAGTGAACTGGACTTGTTCTGTAATGCTTAATGTATTTAATAAATGTTGGTGTATGTTACCGACACTCATTGAGGCTAAAGAAGCTATTTGGATGAATAGCAAAACATCATCAACAATACAGAACAAATCCAGTTGACTGTGACTAATGATACGATCTATATGATGATCTGGATAAATGAGAAACGTCAGACATATTCCCTCAGTCATCTTTTGGTCTGAGTAACCCGGGAGGCTGCTGGATGGAGCTAGGTGCATTTAAGATTTGACCCCAAAGACCCCATTCACACTGATCTACAACAAAATAAAAATCTCCATTGAAATGCATTAGAAGAGCTACATTGAGCTTCATATTTGAGCGATTTTTGAGTGGAAGTCGCGCTACAAAATAATGTCAGGAAAAAAAAAAATACCAAGGAAGGACTGAACCTGAATGATCCCTAGTATCTATACGCCCTTGGGTTTTAGGCTATATGGCAAGATCATTATTTTTAAGTGTTCACCCTCCTACGGGCAAGGCACATAGTCCAGTATAATGTCCACAAGGAACAGTGAGGAAAAACCAGTATACACAAATAAATAGCTTGAATGATTTTGGGCAACAAGCTATATTTCAGTAAAAAGGTTCAGTGGTCTGACCTCCAACAATTTCCAGTGGATCCAGGCTGATCTCTGGAGCTGCGTGGTCAGCTGTCCTCTGCACAGTTGCGTTCAACACACGATTCATCACCGTCACTTTTGTATCATAGAAGATCAGTCCTATATCGAGAAAGAAAGAAAGAAAGAAAGAAAATGAACCCACAACTTATAATTCAAACTGCTTCTAAATATTGATTTAGTTGCCAACAATCTATATTTTTGCTCCTGCAAACATATAAATGAATGTACAATAAGATTTCAGGATAACAATGCACCTTGGTACAGCTATTCCAAAGTAAAGCAAAACTAAAAATGTATTACAAGCTCCATACTGATAAAACCTGTCATAAAAGACATCCAAAGGTTGCTATTGCCGGGCTTTTATTGCTGAATAGTTGTTGAGTATTGATGTAGAACAGATATGCAGCCAGCAAAGTCAGAATTTCTAATCTTTGCATTTCCCTTGGTAAACCACTTAAAACATTTAAGACAAAGGATAAGCGTAACAGCCAGGCAACCAGCATTTTCAGAAGGTCAGTGATGATGGAGTAAATATTTTCTCAGATAGGCTTCCCTAGAAAGGTAATAGCAAGGGGAAAAAAAGGATAATACGAAAGAAAAACCGAACACTAGTTTACAAAAATGATTTTTATTAGTGAAATCCCTTAAAAAAGGTCATCTTGCCCTCCTGTGATTGACTTGAGGATTGTCCATGAGCGGTTATGTAAAACCTTGCAGTCCCAGCCATGGAAATCACAATATTGGAATCTGTTGAGCTTAAGAAGCACTATATTATCCAGGGATCATTTCCAGTTATGAGACAGTTTATAATATCCTTATACTTGGTCAGCAGGTTACACTAAGGACAGTGTTGGCAGAAGCTACAGACTGATCCTGAAGTTTGTGGACACCCCGTGGATGACATCAGCGTTTAATCCTGCAGTGTTAATCCCATTAGTTGTAAAACTGTCAGAAAGGAAACTTTAAAGGCATTTAGTGGTTCCAAAAATGGAGTAGCTCCCTGTGCCTACTCACAAAGTGAGTTTTGAGGGACAGGGCACACATTTAGGCAATGCCACACCTCTTGACATTGAAAGCATTCCAAGGCAACTTTTACCATTACATGAATGTCTGGAGAGTGTCACAATGTGGCATTCACATTCCAGGCTACCCCCACCCATGGGGGTCTGCGTACAGAAATCCAAAGTCAAGAAGGGTAAAGAGCAATATGGATAGCTGCATACTGAGACATGCTCTGCAGAAATGTAGCAGGAACTTAACTAAGGAATGTTGGGAGTAAGAGGGTTACCCTGGGCTGCCTGCAAATGATTTTTTTTGCCAGTGTCCAATCCTCCTGTTTGTGGTAGTATAACCCGAAGGTTTTCCTTTGTCCCTCAATGGATAAGAGAGAAACTAGGCTTTTAATAAATGAATACAAATTGTCAAGATTATATACAATAACCTGATCCTTTTCTCAAGGATGTCACAGAACATTTAAACGGCTAGTCCCACTTAAAAAATAAAATAAAAACAAAAACACAAAAAAAGGAAAAGACACTTCTACAAACCTTTTACTTGTTGTAGTAGAGCAGAAATACTGTGCGAGTACATTTCTGTTTGTCGTAGTTCCACAAGTGGCAGGAAAAAGGTTTCTAAGGTTGTGTTCAGTGACTGAAGGAGGGCAAATCGGAGCCGCAGACTTTCTATGGGGACATCTGAATAATAGAAGAAAGCAGCATTAGAAAACAAAACAGAGCATTAGAGACTTAACCATCTTAACTGGTATAAACTTGGTATGGGTGCATTAGATATTTCATTGTCACAGACAATCACATAATTTCAATAATTACAGATCCATCTTTTCTGAAATACACACAACGGTATCTCTTACTCAACAGACAGGACACCCTGGGATCAGCAGTGTCTGAAGTGTCCAAATAGGCCTCATGAGGATGTAACCGGGCAGGTGTTATGGCTAGATGACGGCAAAGACGGTTGATATATTGAACCAATGCAACATCCATTTCAAGGGCCCATTTTCTGCTGGATTTCTGGGCATGGCGGGTGTCAGTGCAGGCACACCTGGAGAGGAAACAGAAGATTAATTACTTCTACAGCACCTAGGTGATTATATCTACTGTAAAACTGTCCATACACTGTTAGAATACCTGTTAGAGGTAGCCCCATGGCAAGGGTAAGGTTTTTAAATTCCTAGAGTCAGTCTTTAAACAGGTACTTTTGCGTCTAGCACAAGCTAGGCACAAAAAAAGACCCCACGATTAGACCCTATAAATCATTAGAAGAGCAAACAAATGTCCTGAGCTAGGGTTACTCGTGTACATATACCTCAGCACCATGGTCCCTTTAATGCACAGTAAGCTGTTCAGTAAAATGATTCTCCAGTATCTACAAAATACAGAAACATCAGTTTTAAGTAGACCGACTGTTTAACTGTGTCTTGGCTGCTTGCACCTAAAAAGCACCCGGTGGGGACATTTGGCTCTGGGAGAGCTCAGCGAGTAAGTCCTGTCACTCAGCCAGGCTAGTTTTAAAAATTGTGAGCACACTTCTAAATTTCTTTCAGATGTTATTGGTCAGATTACCAAAATGAATCAAATACTTAGTATGAAAGTTCTGCCAAAACAATCCATTGAACCTAAATTAACCTCCCTGGCGGTATTCCCGAGTGTAGCTCGGGGTTACTTCTCCATACCATAAGCGGTAACCCCGAGCTACACTCGGGAAAGCTGCATAGCATTTACTTACCTTGTCCCTCGAGCCGTGCTGTGTTCAGCGGCCGATGCCAGCTTCCGTGTTCCGTCGCTTGCGAGCATACGCGTCGCAGGGGGGCGGAACCGGCGGGATATTTAAAAAAATAAATTGAAAAAAACGACAAAGACGAAAAACATTCGAAAAAAAAATAGACCGAAAAATGACATTAAAAAAATTAAATATCATACCGCCGGGGAGGTTAAATCAGGTAGCCACTCAAGCTACACAGCTGTTGTCATATCCAAGACAAAATTTGACTGTGTGTGTGTCTCCAATGTAAGCTGTGTATGCCGAGTGGCTCCATACAAGACTGCAGCTGACTTGATCTGAAGTACTCCACTGGGCTGCTTTTGCAGCAGGCTACACAGAACTCCTAAGGGCTGGACTTGCAGAATGGGACTGCAAGGAGTGAAAAAGAAAGACCCAGCCTCATGCAGATAAATGGAAAGTCTAGTCACTTTCTACTGCAGAGGTCCTCTAAGCAGTGGTGAAACAGTTAAAGATCTGCGTGAAGCAGAGTGAACTACACCGTATAAAGGTGGAGTGACTTGTCATAGGCAGAAATATTTAAGGGGTCATTTATGCATTTACAAAATGTGCCCTGCTGCCCACTTGCTTTGGGATCCAGAAGCTCACAGAGCACAGTAAATGACTGACAGGTCTACTGAGCAAACTCCATGGGGCTTTACACTGTGGCACAATATCTATGAATGAGATGGGCCATGGTGTACATAGTGCAACAGTACAAAACAGAGCAGATAAGTCATTATCATTCTCTGTTTTAAATTAGCCCATTAGAGTCAAACCGAAATACAGTGATAAACCCAGTAGATTCTGCAAGTTGGTATTTTGTAAGATTTATGAGATATGCAGTAAAACTGTAAGTGCATTATTCCATTGTTGTTGACCTATTTATCAGACACCAACAATCTCAATCCCAGGTGTAAAAATGATCTTTTTCGCTCGTACAGGAATATGTCCATACCTTTCAAAGTGTAGGTCATAGCCACAGGCCAGAATACCTCTCCAGATGCTTCGGATGTCCTGCTTAGCTTTGTCAACCACAAATTTGTGGAAACCTTCTAGTGTCAGGTACTTTTCCTCTGCAACTGAAAATGTGATGTGCAGACATTACACTACAGTATAAGGGGAAACAGTAAAGAAAGCAAATGCAGTCCTAAATAACAGACATACTTTCTTGTTTCTTTGTGGGAGATTTGTCATTGTCCTTCTCATCTGGCCGACTCTTCTCTGGAGACTTTGGCTTTACAATGGGCTTCTTCTCACTGAGAGCAGTTCTTTGGATGTGAAAACACACATGCACAATCAAACATATGCACATATTCTATAGATAAGCCTTGAATTTCAATCACTGCTGAAAAATACAGACAAATGTGGATACTTTTTGACATATTTAATTTAGTAAGATAAATGTTTGGCCATAGTTCGTTTAAACATTTTTTGGTGTTCGTTCTCTTTTGGGTCACAAAAGGACATTTACTAATGTCCTCCTGTGATCCAAAACTCAGCCACTAGCCACTATATGCTGCCAGTGCAGAGCCACGCTTCAGTTGGGATCCACCCCGCTACATGATTGACAATTGGCTCTGCCTCTCTAAAGCCAGAGCCAGCTGTACCCTTCCTCCTCAGTCTGTCCCTCCCGTCAGCACTGGAGAAAAGGAGAGGGGAGGGAGAAATCCCCGCAGGGGTGATGGCCGACAGTCAGCACGCTCTGCAGGGAGAAGATCTTGAACTGAACGATTAGTGCTTCGTGACTGCTCAGTTCTCGATCTATAGAGCCGACGTGGGACATCTGCAGAATCAAATGCCGGCTCTAACTGTGGGGATGAGTGCATTTCACTCTCTCCACAGTTCTCCTTTAATAAGAATGAACCTATAACAAACTAATTAATTTTAGTAGCCAGGGGCTACTGCTTTCTGAACCACACTGTAGTCTTATCTTTATAAAGAATAAGCGCACTTTTACTATGTTTCTCATCACACCCAGATGAACCATTTTTAGGAGTTTGCAGTCTCTAAAAATACATTTAGTGGTCTTGCCTAGCACCAGGTATACATGTTCTCCAAAACACCTCTCCACATCCTGCAATCTGCAAAAGACTACATAGATCTGGACAGGCAGGAGGTACAGTCAGTGACTAAAACTAAAGCATGGGAAAAGCATGCCTACCCTGGTGAGTAGCATTAACCTCTATAAAATGATTTTTCTGCCTAGATCTTTATATATAACATAATTCATCTGCTTAGTTAACTCAAAAACATTAAAGTATGTCTCCAGCCAAAACATTTTTCTTCAGTAGTAGATGGGTGGAGGAGGTTAAAATCTTCATCACCGATTTATTGTTCTGAGGCCTTTATTTGACAATTTCCCCTTACCTTCTACCCTATTGACAACATTGTCACCAAGACTGGAAAATAAGACAAATTCACCAATATGGACAGAGACAGCAATAGATAGGCATGATAACCTCATAATATACTGGTGATTCCCCCTACACACAATTCTGTGCTGGTCACAATATCATCTAAAGCCTTGGTTTTCAACTGGTGGGTCATGACCCAAAAGTGGGTGGCGACCCCTTGTTCAGTGTCAGCTTGAGGTGGGATGGGATTGGGCTATGGCTGCGAGGGAGCTTCATCCATATGTCCATTGCTTACAGCTTCCTTGCGTGCCCTGTAGAGGTGCCTGGACCGGAGTGATGTCACATCCCCAGGCTGAGGATACGCTCCAGTTCTCATAAGATAGGGAGACTGGGTGGATCTGTACCGCAATGCTGTAAGTTCCATTGCAGTGCAACTTGGGTCATGACTTAATGACCAAGGCTACACAGGCTACACAGGTTGAGGCTACACAGGTTGAGAACCACTGATCTAAAGGACAGGAAGTGAGGGAAACCACCCCAACAGAATTTGGGGCACAGGAAGAAACAGAAGTTTGACGTTTAAATCCATTTTGAATTCAAAAGGAGTTGCAATGTGACCATGTTTCACGCAGAATATGGGTGTAACATGAAACATGGACCTTTAAGTATTTAAACAGTCTCATCAAATTTTCTACTTGGAAACGAGATCGAACCCAGAAAGCTTATAAGACCCCGCAAAGTCCAAAAACACAAGGCAGGGGCTTTAGTCTTAGCAAACCCACAACTGTATTTGCAGGCAGCCCAACACCAACCCATAATGCATGGGTTCCATCCTCTGAGCAAAGACCCAGTGCCATGTATACATACCAAGATCCTTACAGACTCCCACTGGTCTAGCAAGATCAGTAGGTGATGGAGTAGAGAAAGGGAGATGCTATCATACTTACCGAACACTATTAAACACAGCTTTCTCCTTAGTGGAAGGTTTGCTGACTGGGCGCTTAGTGCTCACAACCTTTACTGGATGCTGCTCCTTCCCTGTTTTACTGTATTTGCTTTTATCAAACTTTGGTTTAGCAATTCCATATTTTCTCAAGATCTACAGCCAAAAAAGGGAAATTGGTTACACCAATAATGTATGAAAACAAATAACATAAAAAACAGAGTAATGAGTTTTCCACCAGAAAGCGTCACCTCCATGATTGTTTAGTAATGACACATCCTAATTTAATTATGTCTTCGTGGGAAATTATACACCAAGTTCAAACCTGAAAACATTTTCCAGCTAAATTTAGATTTCTGTTGTTTTTCCCCCCTCTTTTTACCTATCCTATATATGTAGAAACTAGATCATGCATATACAATTTAGAAGAACACTATTGTGGAGCTGGAAACTATTACCTGTGTAAGCTGATCTTCCAGGAGTTTCTTGGGGGGGCGAACGTTGGTGAAGAATGTATGTAGAAGGTTTCCTGGTGTCTGAGAATTGATTTGCTCTTTGCTCAGATAAATATCCGATACCTTGATGAATTTGGCAGGAGTCAGGCTGAGCATTTGTTCAGCATGAATGCAACTCTTGAATATTTCTGTGAGAACATCTCGAGCTTCTGGGACCAACTTGTCACCTATGAAATGATAAAGCAAGTGTTTTTTGTTTTCAATTGCAAAAGCAGTTTAAAAAAAGACTAACCTGTAATTGTATAACCCAAAATTGCCCAGAACGTTTCGGGGTTACACTGGCATGCAGGGATAAAATAGTGGACAACAAAGCAAATAGAAAGAAGGGAGTGCAGAACAAACAGCGATAGTTGGCTGGTTTCACAGACTGTAAACACAATAGTGGATCTACTGATACTGACAGTACGCTGTAATCCACAAGTGCCCTTTAAACTATGGTAATATATTAAATCACTGTGCTTGTTCACCTTTCAGGGTTTTGTCAGTGAAGTAATCTCCCAAGCCTGGAATTCCCTGGGTATCAAACAAACTCTGGTTTACTGTGGAGACTGTCAATATTTCCTCTGTAGACATTTCCATAAGCTCATCTTCACCATCCAGACTTGACAAACCAATCAGATCACTGCTATTAAATAAGCTTGCTCGGATTTTCTCAATTTTGGCTTTAGAACGCACCTACAATGGAAATGAAGTGTGAACGTTTTTAGTTGATGTAAGACATTCTAATTGCACAAACATATGAAGACATAATGCTAGCCAAAACTTTCCAAGGTAAATTTGCAGCTTTGCAAATGATCTGTGCAAGAACATTAAGTACTTACACTCACCTCCCTGTGATATACATGCATACTTAAAATGATATATCTATATATCCCCCCCCAAAAAGTCCAGCATAACAATAAAAACTGAGAAATGTCCAGTCTTTACCAACCCCACTTTACTACCCTCTGACAGGCTGCAGCAGTGAAGGAAATGGGGATCAAATCTCGATACTTGGGCCACAAATAGCAATAGTTCTAACTTTTCCTCACTCTATCCAAAAGTAGCCATTTAACAAGAATGCCTGCTGTTTGGTAAATGCCAGCTAATTTACTGATCTATGTATAATCGAGTGGTGTGCCATTCATCCCACATCTGGGGAGTAATCTGTACTGTGTAAAGACTGATAAAACTCTGAGCATTGGAGTTAGCCAAAAAGTTTTTAGGGCAGCCATTAAGGTTGTACCCAACTGTAGGAGGGCCTGGACAAATTATACCACTTGACCCTTCTACCTTTCAATCTGAGAGCTAAACAATAAGAAAAAACCCCACAAATATAGTATACTGGTAACATTTTAAACAAATGTAAGTAAATGTTAATGCATTTTACAGCTGGCATGGTACAGCTAAATCTGTGGAAACCATGTCAAACATTGTTTTAAGATTAAAGTACAATAACAGAACAAAATAAATAAATAATGCCAGAAAAAACACACTGGGTTCCATTGTAATCCTGAGGTTAGCTTTTGATACTGGTTGTCTCCAAGATCAGCCATGCTTTGAGCCTGTGCCTGAATTTAAGTGGAGTTATGTTTTGGTTTTATTTTTCTTTACTAAAGCCAATGCTGGCAATGCACACCTTAAAAAAATTACTAGAAGAATATAAAGAATTTACCTCCACAACTGCAAATCCCTTGATTGGTCGAGACACGGCTGTATGGTTATCCAGCGAACTGGCTGTAAACATGGAGCCTACATCAGGTATGGAGGATACCTCTACATTGTCAAGTTGCTCCACAAGGCTGCCCAAACTGCCCATGCTTCCCGTACTGCATATGGAAAGGTCTAAACTCTCCTGGCTGGATATTGCATGTGGCTCTAAAAGGCTTTGTGGCACCGCGAGTTCTGGAGGAAGCTGTTCTACAGATGTCTCACTGGGGGTTTGGGAAACGCCCTGCGAGCTGCACAATGAAGCCTGGCTTGTGGAAGCAGAGGCACTGACACTAACTGCAGGGGTCACACTGCTGGAACTGCTAATGTCCATGTTATCAGAGTTTGGCATTGTGGCTGTTTTCTCTGCCTCTGTTTTGCATTCAGCTCCTTCAATTTTGTCTTTTGGTTTTGGAGTTTCCACATCTTGAAGGGGAATATAAATTTCATCTTTAAACACACCCCCATGGGCATTGCATGCTTTCCGAATAGCCCCTCTCACAACAGACTCTTCTAGGTGAGTGGGGATCCCTGAAATAACAAGCAAGCGGCTATGGGCGGTGGAACCCACTAGTGCCTGACTGGCATCTGCTATGGCATCACTGGTGACCCCCAAGCCTTGGGGATCTTTACTTGTAAGATGCCTGAGAATCATTAGCAGAGTCAAGGCTCTGTGGAACCATAACATGTCCTCTGGCTTGCTTCCTCCCATACTAAGCAAGGCTGGGTCACTCTCTGCTCCACGTGAAGTTGTGCGTTTGGCCGAGGATGCCTTGTCACGTTTGATCTTGACTTTCTTCCTCTTTGAGAGCAAGCTTGGACTTTGAGGAGTCTGACCAGGAGATGATGATGAAGATGAAGAAGAGTCACTAAGGTTTGTAGCATTTGTTGAGGACATCACACTGACTGCAGAGCTCATATTGATAGGAAGAGTAACTTCTGCCACAGCAAGGCAAATCTCCATGAGAGCATGGAAGTAAGTGGAGAACCTGCCTTGTTCAGTAATGCCAGGTACAGTGCCACTACAAGCGTTGCCTGAACTCCAGTTTTGAGTCTCCTCATCATACAACTTGCGCAGCTCTGTCTGTAGAGCCATAAGCATTGCTAGGCATGGATTTAGTTGCAGAGCTATGGAAGATGACAGATCAGCAGGATTCTTTTTCTGCTCAAGGTGATGAATTTTACGTAGCAGTTCAGCCAGCAGATGAAACAGAAGCTCCTTTATAACAGCAGCCAGGTCTGTTGTCCACAGTAAATTGGCTAAATGAAACAATGCAGATAAAAAAAGACAGACAACATATCTTTAGAAACCAGTTATACATAAGCAGAAATTAGAATTTTAATTAAAAAGAGAGCATGTGGAGGATGGCAAGACTGCATTCACATGGGGCGTTCTGGGATTCTACGGCAAAAACCTATGGATTCTGGTGGCAGGAATTCCTAGTGTGCCCATTCAACTTAATGACAGGGTGGCAGCGGTCACAACTGTCAGTGGCAGTCTGCTTGCAATCGTACATGGTACAATTACATGAGGTTTGGGATGGGGATTGTCCCTGGACACATTTATCTCATTTATCTTGAACCACAGGCAATCGTGCCATTACATGCGGACCATCCTCTCAGGCTAGACAGACCCTGTACAAGTGAATAGTCATGTGCATTCATCTAGAATATGCCTTTGCAGTGAATGCAACAACAGCTATGCATCTCACAGTGCTCAGGAACACACGCGGCATAAAACTTTCTTTTTTATTTTCCTTCATCTCATTTCCTTCAAATATTCTAATTATTAGAAGGAGTTGAGTTGTAAAGAAAACACTATACTGTGAGCAGAGACTCCCATCTCCTTCTGAAGATGTCAGTTCTCTGGCTGTCTTTGGTGTCAGTACTTTAAGGCAATGACCTGGAACAAGCATTATCTAGTATAAAGCACGAAGCTGACAGGAATGTCAAACCTCTAGCCTTGCACACTTGTTCGGTGACTCAGAAAGTACTGCAGCCTTTAATAACATAACAGCCAGGCATCCAGCATTTGAAAAAGATTACAGCAATGACAGTCTACACATTTCAATGATTTTTATTGCGGTACATAAAGACTTTTACTGTGTAAAGAAATGAGCATATCACCTAGAAGTTCCACCACTTGGAGCAGAACAGAGGGTGGGACCGTGCCAAGCTCATCATCGGACCTTTCATCTCCTTCCTCTAGTTTCCAGGTTAAGAGCTGCTCAGTGAAAGCCATTGCAAGTGGAAATTCCAGGGGCATAGAATGGAAAACTAGCACAGCTCCCGGAGATGGAGACACTCCTAGAACAGAATATTTCCAAATAAGATTTATTTTTATATCATTATTACAGCAATAAATAGAGTCCACATCAAGGCATGTAGTTGACCTGTATAGACTATGCTGGCAATTAGCCTAATCAAATCTACCTTACAATGCTAAACACAGGCTTTTATAATATAATGCAAAGTAAGCTGCATCCAAACATACAGATGGATCTTTTTTTTTGTAAGATTCTGTGGAAACTCCCTTAACTGTCATGTGCTTTCTATCTTCTTACAGCCCACAGATTAATTAGTAATTATGTCTAACCCTATTATACAGAGCTATATACCAATATTATGGAACAATGAGAACAGGAATAAACTTGTCTACTATAGATATCCGTTACATGCGAACAACTGAGCATGACTGTCGATCAAGGGTTATGAGTCAAGGACACAGTACATGGTGATTGATGACTGAATAAACACAGGCATGATTTTTATTAAATGATTTGCTCTTGCTTCTCTCAGCTAACGTGTCTTAAAAGGAACAAGTACCTATTTTGACATGGATCTTGTCGGTTGGAATGATTGCAGTTGGGTACTGGTTGGTGGTTGGCGGTGGGGTCAGGCCTGTATTACTTGGAGAAGCATCACGGGGAAAACAAACAGATTCTATCAAGTTTAATTGCCCATTTCTTTTCACTTTATGGCCGAGGCCATACACTAAGACCCGAGCCCAGGGAGCTTTGTACAATGAAGAGCTAAAATAAAAAAAAAAGAAAACCATAAATGATTAACAACATTCAGAGTCACATAAAATATATATACAGTAGCTGAACCCACAATAGTATTAGTGTATCATTCAGCCCATATCTAAGGTGTAAAGTGTACTATATAAAGGGTTCATTGTAATTTGAGTGTTGAAGGAGAGATGAAAAAAAAAGTCTTTAGAGCAGACAGGAAGGCTCTACCTAATATAGGCCTGGTCACTTAGACCAGTCATGCTCACCTTTAGCTCTTAACCCTTTCGCTGCCAAGCCCTCCGGAACGCTTTTAAACTCAGCTGGCCGCACCATGTTTACAATTTTTCCAATTGATTTCATTTTCTATTGCTAGCGTTTGTAAAAGCCCCCCAAAACCATATATTTTCTGAAAGTCCTTTTCGGTGTTGGCCTGCAGTGAACCCTCATTGACTTTAATGTGGCTGTACTGGGATGGGCCCATACAAGCCTATGAGGGCTCACTGTGCAGGCATGTGGAAAAGTACAGTTGTCATTTAAGGCCCTCTAAGAATGTATAGCTATGCCCTTGTAAGGAAGTTGTTACAGGGTGTCTTACAGTACGTGTTGTTTTAAAATACAGGATTACAATATTTTAGACTTCACAAAAATGATGTATAATGTTACATAATCTCCTGGTTCCCTCAATGGTCGAAAAAGAAAAAGTTACTGTCAACAGAAAAGCACCAATCTGAAATTCAGACATAACTTACTCTTTCCGGAAACCAGACTGGCTTTCTTTACATGACACAACAACAAAGGCTGCTCCAGGAAAATTCACATCCACACTGACTTTGGACTCAGTGACTGGGAATTCCTCTGATGGAAACTGCTCTGGTGCATGCTGAAAAAGAGACAAGGTAACAGTACCGCAATCTGCAAATTACCACAAAGTGATGCAACCAAACTCCAGCTGTCATTTCTGGACACATCCGAAGACAATTTTGTACATCTGCATTGTTATATAAAAATGTAATCAACTTAAGCAGGTACAAAAAAAAGATAATCAGTGTAAAATGCCTTTAAATTGGATTCACATGGCATGGCCTTTAGAAATATGATGTATTATAATGCTACATGAAAAAAACAATAGGTACACAATAATGCTACATGTATAATATACATAATTATTGTTAAAAACAGTCTATTAAAAATGTAACTTTACACCAACCTGTAAGAAGGAACAGATCTGCTTAGTAAGATCTAGAAGACTATCTTCCCCTTGATGTAGGGCCCTGGTGATGGCGACACAAAGCCATTCTCGAATTGAATGAGCATTTCCCTGATAAAAGAGATCTGTGGTGGAGCAACTCTGGGAATGGATACAGTGTTGTAAGGACTGGGCTATAAGTATAGAGAAGGAGCTGATAGTCCCATCTGGAAAACAAATAAGATTTATAGAATAAAAGCTGAACATGACCTAGATTTACAGCATGCTTTGCCAAGCGGTTTCACTTGGTTATACATGAGAATAATATAAGAGAATAAGGGGCGGATTTATAATGCAGTCGCACATCGCTCCATCTAGTGGCAGGATTGTGCTGCAAATGTCATTCGCACAGCTATACGCTGTGTGAAAGCTTTACAAAATCAGCTCCCAACAGTGCTAACAAGAATACTAAAGAGTGCCTGTCGGGACATTCTACATTTAGGGAGGGCGATATTTATAGAGACATAGTGGGAAGAAAGACTTTCAGCTTCACAGGAGAGGTGTCCCATACTGCAAATATAGATTTCAATTTGTTTCCACTGTACCATTTAGGAAAAACAACCTCAAGAATCAGATAAGTGTAGTTACCAGGAAGGGGTGGTGTCAAAAGCTGATTTGATAGAAGCTGTAGGTGCTCCAGCGTGATGTCCCGGATGGCAGGAATGTGGAACAAGCGAGTAAAAGTGTGTGGGGACTTTGGTGCAAAGATGTTGAGTAAAGCAACACGACAGTAGAGTCTAGCTAAAGACGATTCACATCTTAGTAGCTCCCTGGAAAAAAACAAGAAATGTACCCATCATTGCAATTTCTGTCTCCTGAAAAATAGGATTAAATTATTAGCGAAAAATCAATTTTACAGAGTCCATTGAGGGACACAGCTCTGAAGAATTCGGATACATAGGTTATGCTGCTGCCTCCAGGAGAAATGGACACTAATCCAAAAATTAAAAGCCTGCACTTTAAGGACATAACCCCTCACACCTGTCAGTTGTAGCAAGCAGAATTAAGGAAATGAGGAGAGGGAGCTGTGCCCCTCAATGTACTCCCAGAAAAGGATTTTACAGTAAGAAGACAATCTTATTTTGTCTATAGTCCATTGAGGGAGAAAGCTCTAAAGAATTCTGATCTATAGGAATATTCAAAAGCAGTCCAAACAGAGGGGTGGCACAACAACAACAATTAAATGAACCAGTTTAACAACAGAAAATAATAATAATAATATTAATAATAATAATTTGCTCCAATTAGCAGCTGATGTATAGATAAAGAGTTTTCCTTCCACTAGGAGTTCAACTTCTAGTCATCAGTACAGATTTCAATGTATGATTATCAGCTTTCTTATTATCCTGACACTTCTAGGTCCTAGTCAGATAGCACACAGCTAGGTTACCTGTGAATCTGGATGTTTGTGCTGTCCAAAGTCACTAAGCCATTAGTGGCCATTCTTCTGTACCCCACAGGAGGTCTCTCCAGCATGTCTATGGGATACCAATAACGCACCAGGACTCCTTCACTTCGGAGGTATGTCTCTACTTGTACTAACTCATTAACCTGAACAACACATGAAGTAACAGCAATCAATGCAAATATGAAAACAATGTGTACATTTAAAGTTCAACTATATAAATATGGGCATTGCGACTGTTGGCTTTTTTTTTACTTTTCAAGCTTCTAGTTTTCCCTGGTTGTCATGCTCATCCTACTGTTTTAATACTCAAGTCACTGAATCAAGATATGCATACGACCAGTAAAGGTTCAAGTACAGAACATTAAGGCTTCATGCACATGGCCAAAAAAACACAATGCAAAGCATTATCTAAACACTGGTATATTGTTGTCAATGGAGCCATGAACACAGGTCCGTTATTCATTTTCTCTGTGTACAGGTCCTTAGCACAAATCAGGGAAACCTGCGGCTGAAGAAATACATTTTATGTGCATATGCATGTTTACATGTATACACACCAGGGACATGCAGTGAGGGGAGGCAGAGCCTCACTTAGTTCTATGGAGGAAAAAAGCAGTCAGCTTCAAATGTGAAGCTGACAGCTTTTTCTCCATTCAGATCGGCTTGTTACAGGTTACACTGCAGGGAAAGCCTCCCCACTGTGTAACCTGTCATGGACGGAGCGCTGCCTGTTAATTACAGGCACTGCTGCATTCAGCTTCTGATAGGTAGTTAGGTTACACATCAGCGGGCTTCCCCACTGCTTGTGTAACCTAACATAGTGAGGCAAGAGCTGCAACAGCCTCTACTTGCTGTTAGAGGGTTGAGCTCTGTGGATGGCTTGGACCAATGATGGCAAATCGCCATTGGTCCAAGATGTCCAATAAAAAAAAAAAACAGCGAGGCCATCGATCTCGATGCCACACTGGTGACAAGCAAGTGAGGGACAGGGAGGCTCCTCCCCGTCTCCGTTCTGCCTCCTCCACCTGGCTTGGTGACCGGGTTGGGGGAGGGGCAGAGATGGGCTGGGGCGGGGCATGGTCGGGGCAGGCAGGGGAAATACCTCACCGAGAATCGACTCCATTGCACATCACTGATACCCACATAAGTGTGTAAATGTAGACTAAACACAAAATCACATTGAAAACAGAGCAGGAGGAATGAAACGAGGAATTTAAACACTTAAACGCATGTGTTTACACGACTAAACGCAAGCATTTTGCTCGCTTTTGGCCAGAAAAAATACGGTATATGATCAGTAAATTTCTTGTGGTCGTGTGCTTTTAGCCTCATATTCATTGACAGCAACTTAGCATTGACATAATAAGATGAAATTCATAGCAAGCAGTTAGCAAATTCTATTCTGCCATATAAAATGGCCATTCTGAAATCGGACATATTTCTCTCATGGCAGGTACACTTTAATTACAGGAACAGGCATTTACTTCACTTCAAAACTGCTAAAATCGACATGTGACCTATATGCATTGACACAAAGTGTACAAAAGTTCTCAGGCTAATCAGAACCATCTCCAGGCAACTTGCATTATATAGAATATCTCACCGAATCGACATCCAGGACAACCCCATGCAGGGAAAAGGTCTTCAGCATACCCCTGATGGCAAATTTTGGTAAAGCAGTTCCCACACCAGTGCTGGCAATGTTGTTACTATCAGGAGACCGAATGACCACAGTAAGACCTGAACACACAGCAATCACAGATGGTTTAAGAAAAACAACATTAGAGAACACATGGAAACCTCAGAGAGGCAGATTAACATGAAAAATATTTACCTTTGCGAACTTTGTCAATGGTGAATTTATTAGCCTCATCTTTAATATCTTCAATGGTAGGGAGATAAAGATCTCTGGGGATACCTCCATTCTCCTCATACAGAAATTCTACTGTCTGCCTGGCTATATCCACCATTCCTGGAATACAATGAACACTGAGCTTATACAGGGGCCATACATATCAATGAATTAGCCTAGTTTTACAATACACTAACAATTAAAAGGTATATTTTTGGTCTGGTTAGGTTAAAGGAGAACTATGAGTCGAGTGATTTTCACTCAACCTCATAGATCGAGCCGATGTGCGACAATTAAACTGTCACACGTTGGCTCGAACTACGAGGTTGAGTGAAAATCACTCGCCTCATAGTTCTCCTTTAAGCAAACATATTTCACACAGTTCTTCACACAGGTGTTTTGAATCACTGATCTCACTGGCTGAACAACATCAGTTAAGCTAATGCTACAGTTTGCATCCGTGTTAAAGTGTGTGTAGACCCCAACAATGAGCTGCTCTTATTTCCTCCATTTTGGTCTGTTAAAGAGGAACTTTACCAATATTTTTGAAATCACAACAAATACACATATTAAAAAAAACAACAACTGAGAGAAAAACCAATGTATGTCTGGCTGACAAATGCATACCGAGCTGTAAAGCTCCTTTAATCTGGTCCAAGCCTGACTTTCTTTCAGCCTCGTTACGGAACCGTCTGCGAATGGTTGGAAATACTTTGGTCTCCCAGGCTTTCACCAGTAAAGCATAGTGGTCCTCCTAAAGCATACAAGGCAATAATGATTTCAGGGTTAACAAAAGAGCATTATGATGTGCCCAGTTTCATTTCCCTGCCTCACCGTGTATAGCGTTGACCAGGGAAGGCAGCCCCTACTCACAACTACAAGGTTAACCACACCTTGACCCCCCTATGAAGTACAGCAGATAGCAAACAATCAGTGAGTAATGAGTCTACTATAAAACGCATAGGGAAATATGGGACATATAAAGTCAGTAAAAGCAGGCACAATCACATGGATGCCAGCGCAAAATAACGTTTGTGGAGTTTGAGCTCAGCAAAGAAGCCAGGCTCAGCTGCTAAAAACACGCAGAAAGCTTTTATGTAGAGAAGATACACAAGCTCTTCTGCCATACTTTAAGTGTGTAATAGAAAGATGAAACTGTCACAGGTTGAACAAGGTCACTGTGCAATAGTGCAAAGAAATTATTCTTTTTAACCCATTCTGCTTTGGTATTGAACTTGGCAAGGAGAAAATATAAGCAATCTGCAGCAAAACCAGGAGCTTGGTTAATATCCTAGCTTGACTGGTCATTCAGGCCTGAGCACTGTAACCTGGGAGAAAAGGGAAGATCACATGCACCCCATACTGAGACACATCGCATACATCCTAACAGCTCCAAGAAGCAATAGCGGGAGGGAGAAGAGAGAAGTTAAGTTTCAGCGGGTGGGGGGATTGTTCTTTTAAGAGAACTAATCACTTTGCCCTGAATGGACAAAAGTATAGGTTCTCCAAGTATTGTATAAGAAAATATCTGACCCGTGGCATATCATCATCATCGTCGTCATCACTCTCATCATCTGCAATTGGCGGAGGATGTGGATCAGGTCCAGATGTAATAAAATTTTCATAGCTCAGCTCCACCTTATAATGACAGGAGGCATCGCTGTCATACTCTGGAAAAGACAAGGATCCGGCTCAATATATGATTGTTAAGAACATTGTTGCACAGCACCTATTAAACATATCGCCTTACGCTGTAGGACAGTGGCTGCTGCAGCAATGCGGCATGGAGGACCATGATTTCCAGGATCCGATGCTATGCTTGTTCCAGCATCATTGTCACTGTCAGAGGCCATGGCAAAAGGCAGCGCTTCAAAGTTTGCACTAATCTCTTCAGCCAAGTCAATGCACAAATCCGCAGCATTGCGATGAGCTTGACCCTCAGCAAAAGCAAACTTACGTGAACCAAAGTTTGCCCGGATTTTTGTATTCTGTAAAAATAAAGGTCAGTAAATGCTGGTTATAAGAAAAGAACAATGATTCCCTAATCAAATAAACTTCAACATGAGTGTTCTGCTGGTGTTAAAGGAAACCTGCATTGAGAGAATATATATATATAGATCTATATATAGATCTATCTATCTATCTATAGATAGATAGATAGATAGATAGATAGATAGATAGATAGATAGATAGATAGATAGATAGATAGATCTATATATATAGGCTGCCAGTTTTGACCTTTCCCTCTGAAAATTCCAGTTGCCTGCCTATCATGCATCTCCAATAGCATCAATGTCATCTAAGTCAGTGATTCAGAAAATCTAACTCTGATGTCACTGGCTTCAAGTTTGTTCCAAGGTTTGGAAGCCAGATGATTGGGTTGAAAGCCAATGAACTAGCATTTTTAGATGGAGGCCAAAAAAGCCATTTTATATCTTTTTCTTAGGGCAAGTTTCATTCAAGATCATTTTGTGGCATTATTTAAACAGGGAAATTAGGCACCACTGTCCCATCAACAAATGGATGCAAGGGAGTCTGAAAAAAAGCATGTTAGAAAACCATGACTAAAAGGTGCCCATACACCTTGCGATTATCGTACGATAATCGTATGCGATCGACTTTTCGTACGACAATCGTAACTTGTGAATAGAGTGCCCGACCGATAGTACTGAACAATCGTACGACTTTTGACGGTCAAGCATGTTTGAAAAAGTCGGTCGATCGTACGATGTTTGCATGGTTGGTGGCGTTTCCGTCCGTCAAAAGTCGTACGATTAACACTGCGCATGCGCAAATGAAAATAATTGCGGTCAATTACCGCAAATCGTCCAGGTGTTTTTTTTTTAAACTACCGCTGATTGAACCATTCGATAATCGGGGCAGATAGGGCAGTCGTACAAAAATCGTATGACGGTTCGATCATCGGACGAAAATCGTAAGGTGTATGGGCAACTTTAGATATATAAAGTTTGGTCAGGCAATAGGGAAAGCAAATAGGATTGTGGGGTGCATCACTAGAGGGATCCACAGCAGAGGGAAGAAGGCTATGATTCTACTATACAGAGCATTAGTTAGACCTCATTTGGAATACTGTGTCCAGTTCTAAAGACCCCACTTACAAATGACATTAATAGAATTGGACAATCCATAGACGGGCAATAAAAATGCAAGGTCTGAGGAATAAAACATATCAAAAGAGACAAGAAGAACCTAATTTGTACAGCAATAAGGGAAGAAGTGAACTGGGGGACGTAAACCAAAACATTAAACATACTGGGGGAATATGGTTCAGGAGGGTAGTATTTTTAACAAACAAAAAAGCTCAATAACACAGGGGCACCAACACAAACTATAAAGAGGGAAGTCCAAAAGTAAGTTAGAAAGCATTCATTTTTTTCCAAAAAAAGTGGTGGATGCTGGGAACAGACTTTCCACAGAGGCAGTGACTCAATAAACAGGAAGTGATTTTAAACATACTTGGGCTAAACAAGGGACCTATATTTAAAAAAAAAAGTCAAACTCTATGGACCACCTAGTGTTCAAAGTTTTTAAATTTAAAAGCAGCCCTAGCTGAAAAACAGAATGCATCACAAAACACCCTTAGATCTGCTCCACATAAATATTACAACACAGTTCAATATGAACACAATATTTCTCATTTCACATGCTGTAGTGAGAAGTTCATGACATTTATTGCAGGCTTTAAGACCTATATGGACCTTGGAACCTGACTGTATACATTAGGGATCCCGTCGCATGCAAAAGGGTGACTGAATGGAAAGAAAATAAATGTCAATAAAAAGAATTCCGCCATTGTTACCTTTTTCTGAATATGTACAACTGGCCACATTCCTCCAGACACATCTTCAAGGAATGGAGTAAGCCTCTGGCCACAGTAAGTGAAATAAACTCTGCCTTTAGCAGGCTGACCTGGAGGTGGTGGTGTACCTTCTGTTCTCTCCCAACCTATTCCTGCGACATCACCTGAAACGCACAAGTCACAGCTCAGGCCAATCCCAACACAGACACAAAATTAGGTTGCAGTCTTAGTTAAAATTGACCACGAAGTCTTAGTTTTGTCTGACCTAGTAGCTTTTACTAGTCAGGGAAACGCAATTTTGATGCATTAATATAACATTTAAAAGCCTTGGGAGAAAGCAAAGCGACATTTCTAATGACAGAATACATAAGATGCAGTCGCAAACTATTTTCTATTTATCAAACTACTGGGTTTCATTTGATAACCTTCCACTGCTGTACGGCTGGCTAATTAAACAGCAATCATCTGGCAATGTACTCAACTTTGAACTAGTTTTTAATTGCAGAAATTCCACACTCCGTCACTAATAGAATCTACTGAAATTGTGCAACAATCTAACTTGGCCTCTGGGCTAAGCTTCACCAACTATCATCTTAAATATGAGCCACTGTAAGATTCTCCTTAGCGGAGGCGATAGAAGTTAGTGTGACTTAGCCTAAAAGTCAGGACCCCAACAAAATGAAAATAATCAAGGAGAGGAAACACAGAGTAAGATATCAGTCTAATAGCAGAGGTAGATTCAGATACAGAAAGTGCAGCTAAACAAAGAGACAAACAGAAGTCTTATAAAAATCCCTGAACTGTTAAGTATAAAACACAATATTTTGATGTGTTTTTGATCAATGTTCTAGCACTGCTGTTTTGGTGAGTTCTCCTGCCTAAGATGGCATCTAACACAAGTATTTTCAGAAATCATTATACTCTGATATGCAGAGAATAGCAAAGACTGGAATATAACACAGGACAACATTGAGACATCCATGTTTTGTGCATATATATTTAAAGCATTGTACACATATATAACTAATCACACTCTGCTGTGAAATGTAAATAGAATACAAGTTAAAAAAAAAAACATTTACCTGGTGACAGAGCCACATCTAAACGCACACTCTTCCACTGCAGTAGACTGGATCCATTGTAATGTACTGCTCGTCCGTTGCTAACAAAACATAAGACTTTATTAAGAAAATAAACAATTTCAGGTTTCTTCCCTATACATAACCTCCTCTTATATCATCCCTCTATAGTGTTCCCCACAGTAATATAGCAGTTCACTAAGAAGTGTTAATTACGCCCAAGTACCTCTCGCTTTCCACAGTGTCAAATGCTTAATGCCCAAACCCAAGTTTTAAACTTTATGATCTCTTTAGTTATATACAATAACTTGGGCACAGTCGCACTTACTTGTGAAACAAGCATGTACCAACAGGGTTAGTCCAGGCTCCATCTCGTTTTTCTGCTTCTGTTGCGAACCCAAATGACACGATTGGGCCAGTATCATCATCTACGTCTCCATAAGAAACGATTTCAATTTCCCAATAAAATGATGGAGCCTGTAAAACACAGATAAAGAGATCTCACTGTCTATCACTTTATGATTTTACTAAGCCTACCTGGGAAAGCTCTACAATAATCCCATCAAAACCATGGATGCCCAATGTAGACATCAAAGTTGATATGTAGTTTATCAGTAAAGTCAGATGAAGAGCCATTACAGAAAAAAGTTTGTCATTTTATGCAAAGCTTGTTCAGTCATATTTGTGTCTTGCAGACCTAATATACTGCACATCAAAGAGGATGATACCAATTTATCTACTGCAGTTAAGGGATGCAGTGGTGTCACTTCCCTGCTGACTATTAAATATTAAAAAAATACCACACTGATAAGGTCACTTTGTTTTCTTCTCCTATATGCATGTTCCTAGTGGCAGACTGACAGTACTATGCAAAGCAAAAGGGCCCTTATAACTGGCTTACCGTGTATCCCCACTCAAGTGGGTGCTGATATGCAGAGTCTCACATGAGGTTGGTAAAAAATACACCTATTTATACTAGCTGTATTTTTATTATTAGTAAATATTTTAACAAGAACCTCAACCCTGTGTAAGCGCCTACTAGGACTGGCTGATCTGACACAGGGCTTCTGTCCATTCCCAACAGTAAATGGAGCAGCGGAATAGTTATGGGAAGTATAAGCATCTGCAGGGGCTGGCTTTGAAGTGTTATTGTGTGGCCTTGCATGGGTGAAGCACAGGTTTATTTTAACAATAAAAACATAAAAAGCCTCTTTATTACCAGCCAAAAATGTGGTGACCACATCTTCAAAGTGATAAACTGTAAAATAGTTATCTTTATTAAAACAGACCCAAATGTTTCACAATAGGAATGATATCCTTACTTGTACTGGTACAGGTGATGTTGCATAGATAAATGTTCCTCGTGGCAGACCTCCCCCTGCACTCGGGTCTGCCAGGAAAGTTACAGATGTCAGATGTGATGAGAACATGCAGGCCCTCACTGGAGGGAAGACACGGGATGGACACCAGGTTATCTCTTTAGGCTGTAAAAGATAAGAGCAATAAAAGATAATATCTGATATTTATGCCAAGCATACATTCTAAGACTATAATGCAAACTCCGTACCTGTCTGCGCTCAGTCTGCAGGGGTGGTGGTGGGGGACGAGCACAATCACGATAAAGCATACGTAGTCTCTCACACTGTACCTCTACCACTGAGAGGCGCTCACCTGTAATGCAAAAAACCTTACATCATTGGTTACATCACATCTAGCTGTGAGGCTGGCCCATACTGCCTATCAACTGGCCTTTTCATGGCAGTACTTCCTAAATTTTATTTTTTTTTATTTTTCAATTCAAATGGATTTATTGCAAATTGCTAAAAATAAATGAAAAATATATACACGTGATGTTTTCTATGTATACCTAGTATGCATTCTAGAGATAAATATAATTTTAATTGTACATTTAAAAAATAAATAAATCTATAGATCAAGCTTTTTAATAGCAGCATGTCAGTTCAAGTAGCAAATAATACAAGGTATCCAACATATAACAGATGCAGATTTGTGAACAGGGAAGTTAGTCAAGTCAAAGACAGCAATTTTTTTTTTCTTTAACAGGTGGGGTCCAGTGGATGTGAAGGTTCTAATTCCATTTAGTAAGGAAAGGTCCATGGCTGCCTGGAGAAGGAGTTAATAGCAAAAGGAGTGATGGGCAGGTGAGGGACAAGGCGATACCACCCCTCATTAAAGGCAGTCTAAACTATAGACCATGTAGACCAAATGGTAGGGTGTTGTTTAACAAAAAGCCCAGCCGACATCCAAGACCAGGGAAGTACAAGGGGCACCAGAGAAAAAGAATGTTCCATGGAATTCCAAAATTTCGTTTTATCATGCCTCTACCAGTTCACTATGCTGGTGATCTCAATCTCAGCGTGGTAGCCACCATCCCGTTTGTAAGGGCTGACGATGGCTATTTTCACATATTTTAATTCATTTCTCTTTAAAAATAAACCAAACCGATACTTTTGTGTGCTATGCATCATACCACATCCTATTTTTATATCCTATAGAAATGATTGAAAAAGCAAATCAATGACAAGCCTGTGAGGGTTCGCACTTATCCAGGTCATGTTATAGCTAGTAGTAGTTAGTCATATTCAACTAGACTAAAACGTTGAAGACTTTTGGTATGAAGAAGCTGCTCAGATAGGCAGCCAAAAAGTACCCCAAGTTACAGAACAAACCCACTTAAATGTGATGAACTACTACCAGCTAAGACAGTAGCAGGTTTATCTATTATCATAAAGTAGAGTGAGAAGCTGCGATAATTATCGGATTTCTCCGATCCATGTTTCAATACTCACCCGGACTACATTCCTGTGCTACCAAATTTAGCACTTCTACTGCAGCGGGGCACTGCTGTATAAACTCTTCACAGAAGGAGCTGTCTTCTAACAGCTGTGCCATAACCAGACAAGCTCTGAGAGAGTAAATGACGATAAGGTTATACATGAGAACAGAACAGTAACACAGTTAAGGTTGAGTAAAGTGCAGACACCATTTAAGACATGAATTCCAGCTGTAATTGTGGTATCTATAGCTAGGATTACTTTGGCCTTGCAATTCTCAGGGTTCCCAATGGTTTTAGTAGGAGCAATACCAAAAATAATATACTATGTCATATTAAGAAGTTAAATAATTTCACAATATTTCTACTTTTTGAATTATCTTATACAATCCAGTAACAAAAAGAATAAAAGGTACGTTCAGTGCATAGCTTCTATTTCCTTTTGTCCCTTAAGTCAGAAAATAAACTACTGGCAAATAAGAGCCCAATACAGACCCTGCCTCGTTTCACCCAAAAAAAAACCCTCTCATGATGGCTGTGAACAACTTTCTCAGCACCATAAGAGTTAGTACATACAATCAGGGAGGATGCAGGTTGTGCAGTGTGTAACTATTACATCTTGCCAGAGTAAACAGAGGATATGTACTGAAAGTACACTTATCCCA
Source organism: Nanorana parkeri (assembly GCF_000935625.1). Lineage (NCBI taxonomy): Eukaryota > Metazoa > Chordata > Amphibia > Anura > Dicroglossidae > Nanorana > Nanorana parkeri. The sequence goes on from NW_017307649.1 coordinate 171,651, forward strand.
GAAAGATAAACTGTCACAAAAAGCCAGGCATTGAAACTTAGGGTAGCTGCTGCTGACACAAGGTCATCTTTGTCTTACTACCTAGTGGGTCACCTACACTGAACAAATGTACTATAACTACCAGCCATCAATCCTCTGAGTATTCACGTTTAAAAACAAGTCAGCAATTAAAGTTCCCGATATTCCTATCGTTACACTACCGAGTATTTTCAGTAGTATTCCAGCTATTTAGGTAATGTTTAGCTTTAAAATATTTTTTCTTTAAATAACTTACTAATTTTTACTTGCACGATGTGACATTTTTATCATGGCATTTCCAAGGAGCTCCCTTTTGTTCCTAATCCTTATATAATTGTCAATTCAAAAGGCAGCCATTATACATAAATAAGTAATTGAGATAGGCCATACAAGGAGGGTAAAGTGCTTTTGTGGGTTAGAGCTGAGCCACAGATGAACACCAAGAAAATCGAAGCAGTAAAACACAATCACTTTGCGACAATACCAAGCAATAAGCATATGTATTACACAAGCAATTACATATTTAAAAAAAAAAAAAAAAAGAAAAAAAAAAAAAAAAAAAAAAAAAAAAAAAAAAAAAAAAGTAAAAAAAAAAAAAATCAATGGTGGGAGGGGGAACAGTACTGGTCAGCGGAAATTCACAACTAGTAGCATATGCATTCAGCACAAATTATTTATCTGCACATCTGCCCCTTCAGCCTGTGGCACCTTCAAAGGTATATATAAAAATATAAAGACTTTTAGATAGCCATTACTTGCATAATCATAAGGACACCCCTAGCCTGGCTTGGTGATAGGTAGCTCAGGCTCCAGGTATAGTATTGTAGAAAGGGTTAGAGAATATTCATGTTTGGCATGGGTGATCAGGACTGCAGGGACAAGCGGACAAAAATGCTCTGTGTTGACTGCTCATACTGTCAGCTAGGTACTGCTATTGACTTCCCAATTTCCAATCTAGCTATAGGTATGCTTTAAGAAGGAAACATCTGGTGATTGTGAATTTACATATACCAATAATTATTAGAGGTACTGAGAAACAATGTGCTCTACTAAGTAGCAAACAATGATAACGACACAAGAGTAGCAATGTTAAATGAAAAGGTAGTAAGGGTAGTTCTCTTACCTTGTCCTGATCTCTGCAAGAAGCCGAACTACTGCCATAACTGGAGTTGAGGCGTCTCCTGTTGCAGGAAGTGAGGTATGAATAGACAGGCATCCCTCCTGGGGAAGTAACATGGACTGGACTGCCTGCACTACCTTCTCAGTAATAGACAGTTTATGGAGAGGCAATGCCTGATGGGGGTGAATGTTGGTGCGGCAAAAATCAAGCAGTTAGTTTCTAGGAAATGAGGGGTGTCATTAACTGGAGCTTTAAATTTACTGTTAAACTCTCCACCATAATCACAGGACAATTACAAGAAGATATTCAATAAAAAGGTGTACTGTCCTCTCCTGTCCTGCCAGACTACTCTGGAGAATTCACAGGTAAAGCAGGAGTCACAGTGGACCACCATTTTATGGGAAAATGAGATACACTGCCCCTGTCTGAATAATTCCACATACAGTACTGACACGTGCCACCAGTGGAAGCATGTGTCCCATTGCTAAGAGATACTATACCAATACGGTTGTGCAATCCGAAAGCTTTACCAGAAACCCAGGCTACCTTATTCAGACAGCTAAGCAATGCCTCTTATTTTTATTTTTACAAAAAAATGAACCACTGTACACTCTACGGCTTCAAACATTTTTAAGTATTGACATTAGAGAAAAACTGTTATAAGAAGGCTTGGAATCTACAAAATTATTTTTAGCTATAAATTATATACTGGGATAACCAATGACAAATGTATATCTGTTCCAACATGAAGGTATGACACCATCAACTTTAAATACTCAGTACTTACTATTCTAAAGGTCTGTGAATATTCTGACACTGCACATGAAATACATACAGTGGCCAGTTTATTATGACCACCTGACGTTGTAGGCAAATTAGCTATAATTGTCGCGAGCCATGGAGCGAGTATCGGCAAAACAGCAGAATTCGTTAAATGTTTCAGCTGAAAATCTGGGTATGAATGTGCGAATTGTGGCCGTCAGCAACTAGTCAATGTTAGGTCAGAACAGAGAGTGGCAAGACTGGTACAAGACAACAGAAGGGCAACAGTGCACTGTCAGATTCCTCGCATCACCTTTCAACATCTCGTGGAGTCACGAGGCGGCCCAACGAAGTCATCTCGTGGCCCAACGAAGTACTGATGGGGTGGTCATAATAATCTGGCCACTCAGTGTATATAGCAAACAGATTAATATAGCACTCAGGAGTTGGTCAGTTCAATCGTAGAGTCACTGAGCAGCTCTTAGATATGAGAGCAGTGTATACAGCAAGCTCTTACAGAACATTTGTAAAGCATTTGGCAAGCTTTATGTAGCTATGTTGAAGCTTTTAAAGCTCCAATCTGAAGATGTTAAAGGAAAAACTCTACTTCTGTTAAACACATATAGCATAGAACGTTGCTACACAAGCCATTTCATCATTTAATGTCATTAAACATTACTCTTTCATTTCAAACTGCAACCTCTTTATTTTTCTAAACTTCAATGCAATATAATGTATTTACAAATATGCAGCACCAATCTTGTGAAAGTGCCTAACTAAGTGATGACTAGATGTCTTGTACACCTCTATTGGTCCATCGACCTGTATTCCAACCGTGATGAGTGAAAAAAGTGTGATATATATAAATAAATAAGCAAATCAATATGTATTAGAGGCGTAGGGGCGGGCCTAATCCACGTCATGCCAAACACAGGAGTTCGTTGTTTTACCACATAACCGGCCGGCAAAGACTTTGTTATACTTTTTTACTGGATTTAAAATAAAGCCCTTTTGGAAATTATTACACAATGAAGAGTTTTTTCTTTGTATGAGTATGGAGACACGCCGCTCGCTGGACACCAATTGGAAAAAGACACAGTGAGGACGCTACGGCTCCGTGAGTCACCATACAAGCGCTTTCGGCTGCTCACTACAGCCATCACATCACGGTGAGTGCACACTTTGAGGGCAGACGTACGGCACTTGCCTAAATCCCCAGCAAGTTTCACAGGACCTCTCACATCAACACACAGATTGTGATAAACTTTTTGCACCAGGAATGCGATATGATCATATGGACTATTCACTTTGTTTCAACACTAATATTAATATTTAAAAGGATACTGTGGGGTTCACTATCCAGGGTTATTGTATAACAGTACCACAGACACACAGGTGTATATAGTGTTATAAGTATGCAACTCAGTCACTTCTTTTTGCACGGTTTCACTTATAGTGTTATACACTGATTTTTTGCTTTATATGTTTGGCGGATATATTTTGGACACTAGATAATTTTGAAGGTATATAGTGACCTATACATATTGATTGCTTATTTATTTATTTATATCACAATTTTTTTACTCATCACGGTTGAAATATAGGTCGATGGACCAATAGAGGTGTACACGACATCTAGTCATCACTTAGTTAGGCACATTCACAAGATTGGCGCTGCATATTTGTAAATACATTTGATTGGACCCAGTTGTCTTTATTGCAGCAGCTTTCACATTATTCAATAATTTACCATTTAATATTATATAAAATGTATTAAATTATTTACACGTATTATCACTCATTTAGCGCAGGAATAAAAACACAAACATTTCAATGCAATATAGCAACCTGGAGGCATTCTGTACTTTCTGCTTTTTTGAGACTTACTTAAAAAGAGACAAGAAAGCTACTTGAAACTGGTGAAAAACTTTGCAAACGCTTTGTAAAAGCTAGTTGTGCACATTGTACACACTGCTCAGACACTGACCCGGAAACAAGCGTGCAGATCAGGAGTGTCAAGCCTGGACTTCTGCTTTGCCTAAATTGTTCGTAATCAAGACTGTACTAAAGCTACTGTGTCAGCATGAAAGCCAGAGAACTAAACTACTTTAACAGCAGATGCCAAAGAAAACCAGGCCCATTTTTTGGACAATTAAATAAACCTGTCATCTAAAAGGTTAAAACTATCAACACACATAAATGTAGACTTTACTATGACCGGGTGGTCCCTGCAGTAAAGGCACGGATATAAATTGGCCCAAGACTGTTCTGTTTGGGCACTCAGTTTTGGTTTATAATTTAGGCCAATGAATTGGGTATCTCTATGACTGTTTAGTTTTAGGGTTATCTAGGTTAAAGCAGAACTAAAGTATTTCCTTTTTTAATGCAAGCAATATGAAATTGCAAGATAAAGTGCAGACATACACAAATCTGTTACTTTTTTAATTATCAATTTCAACTTATCCATATGCCACCTTTACCTAGTCTGTTCACCATTATTAGTGGGAGATGGAGTGCTGCCATCTGTAAGAAGTGTTGTTTTTCTCTCCTTTGTCAGGAACTGGGGGCCATTCGATCTAACCCTAATCCTCCCTCTCTTCGGTTATATAATCAGCCACTTGTTACTAGTTTTTAAAAATGCAGCCAACAAACAACACTTAGTAAGAAAAACACAAGGCGGGACTGGGAGGAGCCACGCTGTTCAGCCCATGCAAATATAGGAGCATAAGGACATACTAAGTGAGAGGTGTAGAAATCCTATAACCTCTGGGCTGTTCAACCCGCAGAGCTGAAACAAAGAGGTCATTGAAAATATATTTCCTGTTGCTATGTCTGAACAGCAGCTGAGAGATCTTTTAGAAAGGCCATAAGGTGAATAGAGGGGACTTTATTAAAACTGGACCAGAGAAAATCTAGGGTAGCTGTGCATGGCAACCAATCAGTTTCTAGCTTTTATTTTCAAAGCGTATCTGCATAAACTGAAGAGAGAAGCGGATTGGCTACTATGGCAACTGCACTAGCTTCTGCTCCAGTTTTTGTAAATTCCCCCCGTAGTTTTGCAGGTGTGCATTCATGCACTATTTTTAATTTGCAATTTTAGACTGTATGCATAGAGAACAGTTTCTTTAGGTATTAAGCTAGAGTTAAGCTTAGGACCAGAATGCTAAATTTTAAGTTTTGGATAGAGTAGGAAAAAACTGAAGGGAAAACCGTTTGATTTTTTTTCTGCTGTCTTTGTTCCACTGAGCTGATTTCCCCACATTTCCTGCCATGGACACACAACAGGAAGCAAAAGAGTGTCACAAATCAAGTAAACTGTAAAATTTCATTAAAAAAAAAATGTACTTTCTTCTCAGCGACAATGACTATGAGGACAAATGGAAACAGAAGTTAAATAAACCCTGACAGATATTCTAAATTTTCCCTACTATATCCAAAAACAAAAGAAATAGAAACTGATGATAAACAAATGGTAAGGATTAGGTTACGAATCAAAGTGCCCAAACTTATCTTCTCTTAGTTTCCTCATCAACCCTTTTGGACACCAGGTACAAAAAAAAATAGCACTGTGTAAGCTTGCAACCTGAAGCTCACACTAGGCTGAGGACTCTCTTCTGGTTTCCATGTGACAGCACTCCATTCCTGAGCATCCAAAGCACCAACATGATCAGGCGTGAGCAGGGGGAGCGAGTCACATTTTTTTCTCATACCTGAATTTAAGTGTCGATGATCATTTTCAGAGTTTGGTTAGGGGTTAAAGGAGAACTATGGGGTCAGTGTTTTTCCCCATAGTTCTCCTTGGGGTAACGGGAGGACACAAACTAGCGTTTACCCTAAGCTCAGTATACTGCGAGCTACAGCTCGCGGTATACTGAGACGCCGCAGCCGGAGCGGATCCCGACGTAGATGACGGGATCCGCCCAGCTGTGTGAGTGACAGCTGGCTCTGCCTATCTAGAGGCAGAGCCAGCTGTACCCGCCCCCTCCCCCGTCCGTTTCGCCAGTCAGCGCTGGCGGATCGGAGCGGGGAGAGGGGAATCCAGCCCCTCCCCTGTCACGGCAGAGAGCTGTGACAGGATCGAGAGGTGAGCGAACCCGGTATCTGTTCGCTCACCTCCCAATCTACTGAGCCAACCTGTGACAGTCTCATTGTCACAGGTCGGCTAGAACTATGAGGTGAGTGGAAATCACTCATCTCATAGTTCTCCTTTAAGTTTTACTATTGGAGGGTTGTTTGAGTGTTAAGGTTTGCAGGTGGACAAGGCCAGGGTGACAATAAGGGTTAGGGATACGTGACAGTTGAGCATGGGTTCTTGGGTTCTATGAAATTCACATTCAAATATTTCATGCCAAATAGTACCAAAAGCCTATTGGCTTCTGTCCAAAAGGTGTCCTCCTGGCCCCCGAATCTGGGCTGCTTCATTGTTCTAATTACCACTTTTCCTTTGACTTTACCAGGATTAGAAAGAGAGCTACTATTGGCCACTAAACAACTCTCACCTATTTAGGGAGAAGGGGTGTGGCAGAGCTCCAAGTCGCAGCTGAAGATGAGACTATGGTAAGTATGTGTCTGCTCCTGTTACATGCAGTATGTAAGAACGGTTTTTAAATAACTGACTCCAGCAAAAGTAAAGCTGTCTTTAGGATGTGGGTGACTTTAATGTTCATTAATGGATTCCAAGGAGCACTGAAGTACACTGACACACAGGATCCAAACAGGTTACTCTTAGCAGTCCAACCAATAAAATTACATTTTTGCCTGTTTTCTAATGGTTTCTATACTGTAGCGAAGTAAATACCTTTTATATACCTATAGCCTTAACCTTTACCACAGCACAGTAGATATACAAACACACACGTTCACTTACAAATATGAAAATAAAACACACACTAAATGCACCACAACAATATGTACATTAACTATGATGACAATCCTTACCTCCGAGCGAGGAACGCAGAGCCTAAACAATGGGATTGCCAGTGTGTCTGAGGCCTTTGAGGATTTTCTAAAATCTAGGGATGGAAATCTCACAGTTGCAATACCTTCTTGTTCATTTATAGATACAACCACTCCAATACTCCCAGATATTCCTTTACCAAGCACCTAATTGGAGAAAGGATTAATGCAATCTCAATTTAGGCTGGCAGGCAAACACAAGCAGTATTATCTGAAATCTAAAGTACAATTCAGATCTAATAACATACCCACATTGGAATTTCGGAAATGAAAACATTTCTTAAAACATTAACAATATTTTTAATGGAATCCTATGGAATATTATTTAATAAATCATTCCAACAACTATACACGAGGGGGTGAATGTCAGACAGTGTGTGGTCAACAATGACTTTGAATCTGTGATGTGTGTGTCTATGGGATGGTTACATTGCGCTGGAGAAATCTTTAAGAAGAGGCTATGTAGCACAGGGCAAGCAGAACAAAACATCACCAGGACTTAGTTAAGTATGTGGTTTTAGCAAAATCAGTGCAAAGAAGGGGTCCCGAAAGTGCACATATCCTAGGACAGTAGAGTGGGCTGAGACATGCAATTATTTTGAGAGCAGGGGGAATTAATAACTTGCTTATTGGCAGCTATACTAAGTTCAGAATGTTAAAAGGGGACAAAAGGTATACATGTGAAAAAAATTGTATATGTAAACTAAGTAACCAGGGTGGGAGGAGAAGGCACCAATGCTCATCACTCATCAGTGGGGGCTGGGCTACAGGTCGTTTAAGCACATATGCCAACATGCACATTTAAAGAAGATGAAGATGGAGAATTCCCTGTTAGATGGAGACCCTTTGTAACCAAATAAAGTTATAAGAAACCATCAAACAAGAAAATGCCCCATTAGTGAAGGTGTGAGAGACTGTCTCATCACTGACTGGCATGTAATTAACCACCCTAGTGGAATTTTTCCTTACATGCAGACCAGTTAATGAATGCTCTCCTCTCTGGAGAGGTGGATTTAATTTTGGTTCCGAGAATACAGACTGGGTTAGAACTAGGCAGCACAGAAGTCAGTACATGTGCAGCAGCATTGGAGTCACACTCCTGAGAACCCTCACTATACTCTCCTAGTCTGCATTCATACATAGGACAAAATAAAATTTAAAAAAACTGGAGTCCTTCTTTTGGAAGTGTGACCTAAACAACTATATGCCAAGTAGAACCCCCCATACACACAATTCCGGTTGAGAATATGGGATGTGCGAAACAATGCTGCAGGGGTAGGAAAACTTCGGCCTTCCAGCTGCGGTGAAGCTACAAATACTATCATGTATCTGCCTCTGGAAGTCATAGCTGTAGTTGTCAAGTCTTACAATGCTTCGGGAGATTTGTAGTTGCACCATAGCTGGAGGGCCGCAGTTTGCCTACCGCTGCTGTAACAGGAATACAACTGTGGGTCCAAAAATATAGCTTCAAATAAAACAATATGAAAGGATTTTTTCTTTTAAACGCTTGAAGACCAGGTGTTTAGACCCCCTTCCTGCCCAGGCCATTTTTCAGTGTTCAGCGCTGCAGTACTTTGACTGACATTTATTCCGTCACGCAGCGCTGTACTGAAATGAATTTTATACCATTTTTTGGGGATAGATAGAGCTTTCTTTTGGTGGTATTTAATCACCACTGCAGATTTTAATTTTTACTATATTCAGGAGAAATTACTAAAAATTTGGAAAAAAAAAAGTTTTTTTTTACATTATGTAATAAAACAACTAATATTACCCAATTTTTTGGTAAAATATAAAAGATGGGGTCACGTCGGGTAAATAGACACCAAACATGTCAAGGGTAAAAATTGCGCGCACTCGCAAAAAACTAGCATACCCAAAATTGGCCATAGGTGACGCTTTAAAAGCTTTTACTGCTCATCAGTTTAGTATTATCAGTGATTCATGGCTCTAGAATGATTGCTCTCATTCCGATGTTCGCGGCGATATGTAACATGTGCGGCGTAATGGGTGCAATCGTCGTTTTCGCAGGTATGCGCACCTGACGCATGTTTACATGCGTGTATGTAGGGGTGGGGATTTTTAAAAAAAAATTGTTTTTTTTAATTCTTTTTTGTGTAACTTAAAAAAAAATGGGGGGGAAACTTTACATTTTTGTACAATTCAAATGTAGCTAGCCAATAAGGACTACGGGGTTAGGTCCTAAATATTGTAAGAATTGTCAGGGAAATTTCCTATTAGCTTTGTGGTCTTATACTATCCCTGTTAGTCTATGTAACACTTCTCTTATCTGATAGTTAAAACACTTCTCTATTACATGCAAAACAGATATACAAACTTGATACGAAAGTTAAAGATGATTATAATTTTATGTAAAATGTTTAAGATATTGCTAAATAGTAGATCAAGTCTGGACACTGTTAACAAAGTCCTTGTCATTATTCAAAAATGTTAAGCGTAAAATGCAAACCATGTTACCTGAACCTCTGAACCTATTTTAATAGTCTCCTTGAACCCTCCAAGGGCACAGAGTGCTGCCACGGCTTGTCTAGCTATGCCCTGCAATTTGGCCAGTTTTCTGGTGCTGCCACTACCATTCTCCAGGATGCTCTCGGCATACTTGCCCAGCTGAGGGATATGCATTAGTGCACGTGACAAGACCTGTATAAACAAAAGAAAAATGCAAAACTAATACTTGGTGCCAAGTCACCTATGAAAACATGTATGTAACTATATCTTATATCTAGACTGATTTTAACTACAGACTATAACATGACATATAGACCGAGTTAAACTGTACATTCTGCTGAAAGGAATTGAATGTTTAGGTCAAGGGTAAACAAGCAAGACGTTTAAGTGTGGTTCCTTGAAATAAGCCAATGCAGTAGCACTGATCATCTCAGTATGCACATTATTATGTTAGTTGGACAATAACTGATCTTTGAAAAGACACAGATTACAAAGCCTGTGACTTTTTACCTTTTCTGCAGTTGTTGTCCATATCTGTGCTGCATTAGACTCTGGGGCCATAAGCAAACTGTGAAGTAAAGCAATCACTTCTGCAGCCATACTATTTGCAACATGTCCGCTGATAAAAGGACGCACGGGATCAGTTCTAAAAATATACAATTTAAAACAAAAATTAAAAACAGACACTTAAATATTATTTACAATAGAATCGCATCAGTAAAGTCTTGCAAATAATGGGGAACCTACAGGTAATGCCTCAGATTTTTAAAAAAACACAGTCTAAAAGTACATCTAAAAACTCAAAGGTTCAAGCATCCCTTTGTGAGCAGTGCTAGAAATAAACCATTCTGAACACCTCTGTGGCATTTGTGAAAACATAAATAAATGTAAAAGTAGCTCACCTAGGTCTACCCTGAATTTAATGCAGGAATGCTATGTACCTGGCAAGCTCTGAATTCCTCTCTCTGCAGATTGAGGTTTGGGCAGTTTTCTTTTTGTCTCCAGTAGAAAGGCCACTGGCAATTTCAGGACTCACTGTCTCCACTGGTGGCCCAACACTGACAATTAAACCAGACTGGGCCCATTTGGTGGCTTTACGTAAAGCAGCAACAGTCTCCTCGGTGATCACTTCACAGCAACCACTCTATAGAAAAGCAAGACAGTAATAACACTAAATGAGATTAAAAACAGTAAATCCAATATACACAAAGAATATATTTTTGTCAAAAGGAACACACAGGCCTCCAAAGTCAGTTCCATTTCACCCCCAAGATCTTGCCCTACAGTAACCTGTTTAACCTCAGAGAGACAATAATTCATAAGAGTCTACTGGAGTTTATATGCTTATGTGTATGTGTATGTGAATACGAGATGCCACTTTCTGCTTTTAAATCCAAGGGAAGAGCTGGCAAATGGATGATGTTACAAACCCCAAAGTCACTCAGGTTTAAAAAAAAAAAACAGGGCTGGCAATGAGGTGGCTTGGTTTCTGTGTAAAGCATACTAAAGCAATAAAGAAGTAAAAAGATCCAAAAGGACCCTCCTAAGGAATATAGCAGCCGCCACTGCTTACTGGTTTTAATTTTAGATATCACAGTCCTAATGGCAACACAGGAAGGTAAAGATGTGCTGTTCATGGTCAGGCAATGTTATTTTCCTATAATCCCACCTTATTGTTACCATAAACAGGAGTTCAACTAACAAAACGTAGTATGGGCCATAAACCACAAAATGCCAGAAGCAATCAGTCTTTTACTGCACACCAAGTCCCTTTGATTTTGTGTATTATCCTTATTATCCACTAGTGTGCTGAAATGTACACATCGACAAATCTCACACAGTATAATCAAGCACTTTAGAAAAAACAAAGACTAACTTTGGTCATATCTCGATCCATCTTCACAACTTTCTCCATGTTGGCACCAGTGCCAAGACGAAATGGTCGTCCTTCTGAACTACTATAAAATTGAACAGCATTGCAGACTTTAGGTAAACTGGTATAAAATACAAATGGTGCTATACATGTAGATTCAAAACAAACACATTTTTTTTAAATTTATACTGTAAAAGCAAGAAAAGCCAATTATTGTTATTGTACCCCTGTCATTACCTGAGCAAAGGCTGCAGGACTTCATGAGAGGACTGGTCTTCACGTTTGTGGATAAAAATTGACAGTTTACCATCCACAGCTTCACTCTCCTCCCCAGTATCCTTGTCACCCTTCTGGGAGTTTTTTGGACTAGTTTTAGATAAATTGCTATCCGGCTCAGAGGCAGTGGGGGAAAGAACTGTCTGACATCCTGTAATACAAGTGTAGAAATTAATTACGGGGTCTGACATCAAAATCATTACACTGGTGAAAATGATTTACTCCTTGGCAAAGGGACTTGTGAAGGCAAAAATAATTTGCTGGATTTTATATACTTTTTTTTTACTTTACCTAGAACGGTACACAATCCCATCTAGAACTATTTCTAGTACAAAATACAGGTGCAGGCATTCAAGCTATTACTCTAAATGACATTGGCATTTGTGATGCTTTATGCCAACGTGCTGTCTGAGCCACAAATAAAATGGATTACAGATTAGTAGGCCATCTCATTTGCTATATGTGAGAGCCTATGTATTACGGGTCACTAAAACAACGGATGACATTGATGCCATTGTTGTGGTTACAAGCAGACTGAGATTGGAATCTCTACCTACACAAAATGTGTAGGCAGTGCTCTATACTGAGCCCCTCCATTTCATTTAGTGCCAAAGTTAGCAGATCTTTGCCAGGCACTATAAATACAACTGCCAATTAACATCCAAACTTCTAAGAGGGAGTGAGAGAAAGTGAGCTTGTTAATAGAGAGGGCAACAGAACTGTTATATTGACCTACCAAATAATGCATGTTCTTCCATTCTATGAACTCAATAAACCAAAGGGTCAATTTCCCTTTCATTGCTAGCACAATATGTGTTTGAATAGAGAAAAATCAGCAAACATATCGGCATACTTTGCAAAGAAGTATTTGTGATTATCTGTGTTTGCCACTATTCAAACAAGGCAATATGTATGCATATTCACCTGGAACCACATAATCAGCCAGCTTTGCCAGAAGCAAAGATGCAATCTTAGATGCCGGGTCACTGGGATCTTCCTGTTCACTATTCAGTGACGGCACAGAGTAGCTCCATGGAGGAAGTTCCACATTTTCACAATCCTCCACACTCATGAGTGGCAGGGCAGCCCGGCACAGCTGAAGGATGATGAGGACAAGTTTTGGAGAAGGACGCTGATCCAAAAGCAGTGAAAGGAGCTTGGACACACAAGCTGGTTGGCTCAGTATTGCCTTCCCTATTTGACTTCTGCACAAACAAAAAGAAAAAAAACAAAAAAAACAAAAAAAACATTAATTTCCAAACAAAAGCAGGAAAAACCTACTGGCTGATTAAACAACTGCTTCATTCAAATAGTGAACCACATCATAAATTAATATTTTAAAAGCATAATAAGGTAAGTGAAGCATTAACCTACAGAATAAAATTTCTGTGGAAAAGTGATTCTACTTTACAGCAATTTTACTATAAATACAAACATTAAAGCATAACTAATGTTCCACAATACAAACACAATCAGCCATAGCACAGCATTCACACATAGCTAAACTGCAAAGTGATTTCTATAAATGATGGGTTACAAATCTATCTGTAAATTGTTCAGTTTATAAATACAAGATATCTTGGAAGTAATTCCTCTAATACACACTTCCTTCTCCAACAATAGCTTGCACTCAACTACACATAAGACAGACTCCATGAGCAAACCTTGCATGAAATAAGAAACATGAATATAATCATTTGAAGCCTTCATAACACAAGATAATGATACAGACTAAACCTTCAACTTATGCTACAGTAACTGCAATCCTGCAACAGTTTGGTGCCCAGTAACATCACCAATGCCGAGGCATCAATCATGAGGTCAGCTTCAGAGGATCCTGTTGATTGGTGCCAGAATACTCTTTAGCCAAGAAAAAGCCAGTCATCAGCTCTGAGTGAACAGTCTCTTACAGGGTTATTCACAGAAGGGTGAAGAGTTTGCAGAAGGAAGGAGACGTGAACAATCTAGGACAACATAGCCGATATGGAAAAATTCTCCAATGCAGCTCACTTTCCGGTTCAACTATTTTGTCCTAGATTGTTCACTTCCCCTGTCTTCTCCAAAATCCTCACCCTTTTGTGAATAACCCTGTAAATGTCAGTCTAATAAGATCCTGAGCCTTGGCATTGGTAAAGCAGTTGAGTGCTGCACCATTGTAAAATTACCCTGATTTAAAAAAAGGGTAAGGTGTCATTCTGCTTTACTAACTTTCAAAATGCAGATTGCACATTAAAATAACAATGTTCTCTACTTTGTAATTATAGGTCCCTTTTAAGCTTTGACTGCAAAGAACAGTGGAGCACTCATTAATTAAGAATTAGTTACCTTGAAAGATCATTCAGAAGACTAAGAACATCTTGGAGGGCATCATTTCCAGCAGCCTGGTTTCCACAGCATTCTGTGGCTCTTGCCAGATGATTAGTTAGAAGGGTGGAAACCTGTCGAGCCAAACCCGAATGGACCGCCTCTGTAGAACCACCTTCAGAGTTTACCATAAACAATATAACTAAAAACAACTATGAACACTGATATTTATACCACACGAAACACTTGTATCCAATACCATTATCAAGAATATGCACACAAAGTACAGAAAGCCTTTAACTAGCAGACAAAACACATGAAGTGTGCATCTACTATATCAGGTAAGTGTGACTACTAATGCCTATACTTATGTGTACATAATGGTGTGCAACTTTTGTGGCGCCCGTGGAGACTGTTGTATATAGGATTCAACAGATTTCAGCAATTTTAATATTAAGATTTAGCCCAGAGCACACGAAGTGTAGAACATAACACATATCTTAACTGTTATAATACATTAGAACGCCAAATATTGAATGTACTGACCTTCTTCCTTCTCCCATTCCACACATCTATTTGCCAGGACCTGGAAGGCTGCCCATGCCATGGTTGCCACTTTTTGTTTTCTGGTCTGTTTTTCACTTGAGCTGGACTCTGCCTGGTTGCTCAGGCTACATAACCTGTCCATGAGCTGAACCAATCCACTGCGGACCAGACATTTTTCTTCACTCCTGCCCAGGGAACAAACAAAATAAAGCAGACTGTTACAGTGTAGTAAAATGGGCTACTTTTCTAAAATCTCCCACCTCCTACAGACAGGGTACAGACCACCGAGGTAATGTGTCCACTGGTGGATAAGAGAAATGTAGAATAGTTTCTTAATAAATGTTTTAACTAGCTATAAAAAGCCATACAAAAAGAACCTCTAAAAATAGTTGCCCTCTAAAATGGCTCTTTGCTTTAAAATCTACTTTTTACAAAGGGAAACCTCAGTTTTTACCATATGTTACATAGTTACATAGTATTTGAGGTTGAATAAAGACATTAGTCCATCAAGTCCAACCTATTAGGATCTCATTCTAGGAGTACCTGTACCCCTGTATATTATCTGTACCCCTGTATATTATGGTCCCTTAAGATGTAAATTTATCTAGAACAGTTTAACAGTACAAAATATTAGATGATGCCTAAAGTCACCTTGTGTAAGGTATTGTACACAACAGACCGATGCTGTTTGAACAGGCGATGGGATAGCGGGCACACAGTGACACCACTGAAGTCATGGTCTCCCCAAAGGCTTCCTGAACTTGTTCCACCATTCCACCACATGTCAGCTCCTCAATCCTGTCATGAAAACATAACTTGACCATATTATGCAAAGGTTATTGAAGATAAAATTTTTAGCATTTGAAGAGATACAATGCAACATTAAACTCAGCATTAAGCCTCAACCAGCAGTAAATGAAAATGCAATATTCAATATAAACAAAAAAGTAATAATGAACTCCCACCTTGGCCCTCCTTGCAGCACCATAGTCACAGGCCCAACCAAATGTGTTACTCCTCCAACCCGAACAGCAGCAGTCAGCAACTCCCTCATGTGCACTAGGGCTTGTTTGCGTGTATTCCCACGGCGCCACCTTGTCTGGGCAGCAAGCAAAAAGCTACTGCTTGATACCTAAAAATAAAATAAACACAATAGTATGGTCACTTGCACCAAATGTAAATAGCACAGTATTATGTTAGAAAAGCATCCACAAAATGCAAAATCACTGTGCAGAGTACAGAGTACAGGATGACATACCGCTTGGTCTGGATTGGTGCCAATGAATGCAAACAGCTGACCTAACAAGACGCTGTAAGTAGGCTTGTCCCTGCTGTCTTCGTTGGACAGAGACTGCAGCAACGTGAAGGAGCTGCTCCTGTGGCTACTTACATTGCGTCTCCTGAAAAATACCCAAATTTTAAAAAGGTAAACGTCATCATCACACAAACTGTTAATTAACACATCATTAAAACTAGATAAAACCAGCATTCTACATATACTAAAGATGCTGCGAGTGAGAATTAAAAGATGTCTGATAGTTCTGGAGACTTGGTCTTGCTGGTTAGCTTTTAGGGACTTTATGGAATTCAAGCAAACGTTCCGCTCATGACTCTCTTTTTACCCACTTTGTGGCTGAGTTCCCCTTCATAGATACTGATTATTGTGTAGACCTACGTGCACGGCTTTTGGAGGCGTTCACTCTGCTGTTGTTTGGACCATCACAACTCTGTTTTTGTCTAGGATTTCCCCTTTTCCTATCTTTCCAAAATGTTCCATTTCCTC